>NC_057798.1:76031000-76331000 GCF_018294505.1 Triticum aestivum
GGATAATTATGTATATCAGTAGCCCCTGAGACTTGAAACAGTTTGCACAACTGATTTAAGGATCATTGTATGCATAGGTTCTTACAAAGAAGAATACCCATTTATCTCAAGAGCTGGAGGAGTGCAAAGCCCAACTATGGGCCGCAGTTGCCGGAATGGAGGAATCCAAGAAGGCATCATCTGGTAACACTTGTCTTGCTCAAAAAGAATTTAATTACGTGTACCAGTTAGTATTCGGCATGCGCGCAAATCTAACAATAGATTGTGCAGACAATCCCGAAGTAAATCGAGAGATCGTACTTGAGGATGAGCGACATGCTCAAGGACAGCTAGAGGCTGGCGAGCGCGTGCTTACATGGGTTAGGCAAGAGAAAAACGATCTCCAGGATGCCAATACCCGGCTGGGCGTTGAATTTGGAGATGTTCGGGCCCAGCTTGCTGACTCCATGAAGGAGAATAAGTGCTCGAACGAACCTTTATACAGTTCGGTGAAGAAGCAGGCTAACAGAGTTATGTCTGTAGGTATGCTGACAGGTCGTCCTGAAGAGGAGATGCGTGGATCCGTAGGTGATCTTCTGCAAGAGCTCTCACAGCTGCACGAGCAAGTTTGTCAGGTGATGCAGGGTATTTCCCAGGCCTTGTGGCCGTCCTCCTCCCTGCCAGCAGGCATGGGGGAGCTTGTAGAGATGCTCAAGGGAGCGCGGCGGCGCTTACTATTGTGGAAGATATCGGCCTGCCGACAAGGTGCGAGGGAAGCCTGGGCCATGGTGAAGACGCGGTACACCAAGGTTGACCCGAATCACATGGCCGAGGTCGGACCTGTAGGGTCAGATGGGAAAGAGATCCCTGTTAGTCTGGTATATGACCAGGTAGGATTAGCCGCAAAGTATTCCCAACAGGATTGTAGGCTAGACAACCTGTTGGATGGTATAGAAGAAGAATTTAGTCAGTCTAAGTGACTGTGTACTTCAAATGACATGTTTTGTCCCTAGCAGGATTGTAAATCATTTGTCATGGCGGAGCTTTTCGCTTCAGCCTCCGTACCCGACAGTCCGGAGTGTATCCAAATACCCGCTCAGTTATGTAAATCGGGGTACGCGTGGAAACCAGGCGTAGGGGTCATAAGTGCTTGAACAGACAAGTACCCAACTAGTTATGTTATATTACATGGATAGTATGAAACATCTTCCAGGGAGAATAGTTACGTTAAGGGTTCCTTTCCCTGGGTATGCATGCATTAATGTGCATGTCCGAACTACGAACAGAGACGCAGGATATGAAACATTTGGGGGTTTATATTGTAAATAGGTAAGAAACATCTTTTGTTCACGGACCATTATTCCCTTAAGAACGCTAGCTTTCGGCTTCACCCAGTATGAGGTACACATCCGGCTGACCCGGCAGTAACAATTGCAGAGGTGCTCCCCTTACGCCCTAGCCGAACTAACAGGAACGTAGGGCATAAACACAGGAGCCAGGCAACCCAGCTTGGCCAAAATTTAAGTCATATCGATGCATATAATGGTGAAGAAAAGGTACATATGGAAAAGGGACACATATGTAGTGGGCATGAAGCCCAGAAGATAATTATATTAAGCTTCTGTATCAGAAGCCCCCAGGTATATTGAGCGTGCATAGCGCGACAAGAGTGTGTAGTCGAGGCACACTTGGAGCCTTTAAGGCAATAAAAAAAGAAAAAAAAGGGAAATAAAGAGAGAAAGAGGGTACAACTTAAAAAAGAAAGGCGGAGGTAAGGAGACGAACACAGAGTTCGGCACTAGGCGTAGAATCTTCAAAGTCTGGCCACGTTCCATGGGTTCGGCTCAAGTCGGTTATCTGATGCATCAAGCAGATGGTACGCTCCTCCGGTGAGAACTTTACCAATGATGAAGGGACGCTCCCACTTGGGCTTGAGCTTGTCCTTTTTCTTCTCCGGTAGGAGTAGAACGAGTTTGCCAACGTTATAAGTTTTGGCCCGTACTTCTCTGCTTTGATACCTTCGAGCCCATTGCTGATAGAATGCATAACGGGCTTTTGCGACATCGCACTCCTCCTCCAGGGCATCTAAACTGTCCTGCCGATCAAGCTCGGCTTCTCTCTCTTCATACATGCACACTCGAGGTGAGTCATGAACGATTTCGCGGGGCAATACCGCATCTGCATCATACACCATAAAAAATGGTGTGTATCCGGTTGTGCGATTCAGTGTGGTCCGCAGCCCCCATAGTACAGAGTCGAGCTCCTCGACCCAGTGCGTATCTGATTCCTTCAAGGATCACACTAGTCTGGGTTTGATGCTGCTCATGATAAGACCATTTGCTTGTTCGACTTGACTGTTTGTTTGTGGGTGATAGACGGAGGCGTAATCGAGCTTAATACCCATGTTGTCGCACCAAGTTTTCACCTTGTCGGTTGTGAAGTTGGAGCCATAATCAATGATGATGCTATGGGGGATACCGTAATGGTGTACAACCCCTGATATGAAGTCTATCACTAGTCCGGATTCGGCCGTTTTAACTGGTTTGGCTTCTATCCATTTGGTGAATTTATCCACCATGACCAACAAGAATTTTTTTCTTATGGCTTCCTCCTTTAAGGGGTCCGACCATATCAAGCCCCCAGACCGCAAAGGGCCAAGTTATGGGGATTGTTTGGAGAGCGGTAGGTGCCATATGGCTTTAGTTGGTGAAAAGCTGGCATCCGACGCAATGTTGGAGAGGTCCTGTGCATCTGCTCAGGCTGTCAGCCAGTAGAAACCTGTACGGAAGGCCTTGCTTACAAGGGCCCAAGCTGCGACATGGTGGCCGCCGAGTCCAGCATGAATTTCGGCCAAGAGCTACCACCCTTCCTCTTCAGAGATGCACCTTTGGAGCACTCCGGTAGCGCTTTTCTTATAAAGCTCTCCCTCATGGACCTTGTAGTCTTTAGAGTGCTGCACAATGCAACGCGCCTTGTTTTGGTCCTCGGGGAGTTCTTGCCTATTTAGGTAGGCTAAGAACGATTCTGTCAACGGGGCAATGACAACCATGATCACGTGGGTCGAAGGTGTTATTTCGGTGGCGGAGCCTCCGATTATGTCAGTGTGTTCGGGATCTGGGGTTGTGGTCGGATCCGGACTAGTATTGCCGGTTTCCCCTTGCCACACCATGGATGGCTTGAACAACCTTTCCAAGAAGATATTAGGTGGGATGGGGTCGTGCTTAGCGCCGATGCGGGCGAGGATATCTGCCGCTTGATTGTTTTCTCGGACCACATGATGGAATTTGAGCCCCTCAAACCGAGCTGACATCTTGAGGATAGCATTGCGGTAAGGCGCCATTTTTGGGTCCTTGGCGTCAAAGTCTCCATTTATTTGAGATATTGCGAGGTTCGAATCCCCATGCACTTCTAGGCGTTGAATGCCCATGGAGACTGCCATCCGGAGACAGTGCAACAGAGCCTCGTATTCGGCTGCATTGTTGGAGTCTGTGTATAATATTTGGAGTACGTATTGGACTGTATCCGGTGGGGGATGTCAGGACAACGCCCGCTCCCAGACCAGCCAGCATCTTAGAGCCATCAAAGTGTATGATCCAATTGGAGTACGCGCCGTACTCTTTAGGGAGTTCGGCTTCTGTCCATTCGATGACGAAGTCAGCCAGTACTTGTGACTTAATGGCTCGTCGTGGTTTGTATATGATGTCGAACGGGAGGAGCTCGATAGCCCACTTAGCAATCCGGCCCATGGCATCGCAGTTATTTATTATATTGTTGAGTGGTACTTCGGAGGCCACCGTGATTGAACACTCTTGAAAGTAGTGTCGTAGTTTTTGGGATGCCATTAAGACCGCGTATGCTATCTTTTGATAATGTGTGTACCCTGACTTGCATGGTGTGAGGACAGTGGATACGTAGTATACCGGCTTTTGAAGCGGGAACTTATCTCCGTCCTCCTCCCGTTCGACGACGAACATTGCGCTTATGACTTGGTGCGTTGCAGCTATATATAACAGCATGGGTTCGCTGATGTTTGGTGCGGCCAGGATTGGATTGTCAGCCAAGAGGGCCTTTATCTCTTCTAGTCCGGCTGTAGCCGCATCCGTCAACTTGAAGTGTTCGGTGCGTCAAAGAAGGCGATAGAGAGGTAGTGCCTTTTCTCCCAATCGGGAGATAAAGAGGCTTAAGGCAGCCACACATCCAGTTAACTTCTGGATTTGCTTGAGGTCTATTGGGATAGCCAACTGTGACAGAGCTTAGATTTTAGCCGGATTTGCTTCAATTCCTCTATTGGAAACGATGAAGCCCAGGAGCTTCCCGGCAGGGACGCCGAAAATGCATTTTTCCGGGTTGAGCTTGATGTCATATGTTCGGAGATTGTCGAACGTAAGCTTCAGGTCGTCAATTAAATACTCGGCGTGTCTAGTTTTGATGACCACGTTATCTACGTATGCCTCAACTGTTTTGCCTATTTGTGTTTCCAGGCATGTCTAAATCATGCGTTGATAGGTTGCACTGGCATTTTTGAGCCCGAAAGGCATGGTGTTAAAATAGAAGGGGCCGTATGGAGTGATGAATGCCGTTGAGGCTTGATCGGACTCCGCCATCTTGATTTGGTGGTATCCGGAGTATGCGTCGAGGTAGCACAATGAGTTGTCTCATGCGGTAGCGTCGATGCTTTGATCGATGCGGGGAAGAGGGAAGGGATCCTTGGGGCAAGCCTTATTGAGGTCCTTGAAATCGACACATAGGCGCTAGGATTTGTCCTTCTTTGGTACCATCACCAGGTTTACTAGCCAGTCCAGGTGTTTTATTTCTCTGATGAATCCGGCTTCGAGTAACTTGGCTAGCTCCTCTCCCATGGCTTGTCATTTGGGTTCTAAAAAGCGCCAAAGAGTCTGCTTCACCGGCTTGTATCCCTTTAGTATGTTTAGGCCATGCTCGGCCAGCCTGCGTGGGATACCAGGCATATCTAGAGGGTGCAAGGCGAAGATGTCCCAATTCTTGTGCAAGAACGCCCGCAGTGCGACGTCTATTGTGGGGTTCAGCTATGCCCCGATGGATGTTGTTTTTGTAGAGTCCGTTGGGTGGACTTGGAATTTGACTATTTCGTCCGCTGATTTGAAAGAGGTGGACTTGGTTCATTTGTCGAGTATCACATCGTCCCTGTCCACTGTGGAGCGCAGCGCGGTTAGTTCTTCGGCCGCGAGGGCCTCATATAATGCCTCAAGGGCGAGGGCGGCGGTTTTGTTTTCGGCGCGGAGTGCTATGTCCGGATCACTGGCTAGGGTGATGATTCCATTGGGCCCGGGCATCTTGAGCTTCATGTACCCGTAATGGGGTATAGCTTGGAAGCTTGTGAATGCGTCCCGCCCTAAAAGGGTGTGGTATCCGCTACTGAACGGGGCCACTTGGAATGTGATTTCTTCGGACCTGTAATTCTCCGGTGTGCCGGATACCACATCTAATGTGATTTTCCCCGCACATCGTGCCTCCCGACTAGGGACGATTCCTCTAAAGGTCATGCTGCTTTGCTCAATGCGGCTCTTGTCTATTTCCATTTTGTTGAGGGTTTCCTCGTAGATGAGGTTTAATCCGCTGCCACTTTCCATGAGCACTTCAGTAAGCCTGAAGCCGTCCACAATTGGACTAAGGACCAAAGTGGCTGGTGCTTGGACTATTCGGTGTTGAGGTTCGTCACTGGCATTGAAAGTTATTGCCGTGTCATTCCATGGATTTATTGCTGCAACGTGGCAGACTTCGGCGAGGCTGTGGAGTGCTCTCTTGTGCGTGTTATTTGAGGCGAAAGTCTTGAAGACTGTCAATATCGTATTGTTGTTTTCTGCGGGATGAATCTCTGCGGTATCGTTAATGAGGATATCTTCGCCGCTCTTGGCCACCTGCCGAAGTATCCAACATGCTCTAAGGCTGTGTGTTGGTATGGTATCTGACGTGGTATGAATTTTGCATGGCCCATTGAGCCATCCCTCCAACATGGTTCCACGCCCTGTAGTGGGCTTTGGTTTCTTTGTAATTGGATCGGGTGACTTTCGAGAGTGCACCCTTTTAGTTCGGACAAGGGTTTTAGTGAGGGCCGGAGGATCACATAATTTTGATTGGGTTTTCCACGCGCTTTCCATCGCACAGTACTTCTGTACTATGGCCGCCAACTCAGCAAAGTGCATTATGTCACGACGACTTATGGCGTTGAGGATTCCCTTATCCGTGCAATTTTTGCAAAATAATGAGATTGCGTCTTCCTCGCGACAGTCCTTAATCTTGCTCATTACAAGGAGGAATCTGGCCCAAAAGTGATGTACTGTCTCTTGGGGCTCTTGTCTAATGTGGGAAAGATCGCTTGTATCTGGGTGGGTGGGTAGATTTAAGTCCGAACCCTGACCCGATGTGAGACCCAGGGGCAGAGGAGCTTCCGATCTTGGCAGTTCGGGCTCCGGGATGTTGCCCAATTTTTCTGTCCCATTGTCTGATTGTAAGTTCGGAGGCTAGATCATGTCCTCCCGCAGACGGGTATCCGGCTCGGAGAGCTCGGGAATCCGGACATAGTTTGTCATCAAAATAGAGGAAGAATCACTGCATTGCTCCTCCACCACCGCTATCTGATGGGTGACCGGCGGAGAGTTAATCTCTCTTTGGTCCGTAGCGACTCCCAAGGCGGCGATGCGATCCAAGAGATTGTTCAAGGACGAGAGCTCCATTGGATCCATCTGCTCGGTGTATTCCGAGCTGACCTGGAGGTTGCTTTTGATGACCCGAGAGGTCATCGTCGGCGTGGCGGCCGTACGAACGGTCATGACGAAGCCGCCTAGTCGGAGAGTTTGGCCTAATGCCAGGGCTCCCACAGAGATGATGTTGTCCTTGATAACAAGGCGCGCCATCATGCCTTACCATGACGACACAATGGAACTCTCAATGAAAGCACCAATGTTGGTGACAAAATCGGCGGATCTCGGGTAGGGGGTCCCAAACTGTGCGTCTAAGGCTAATGGTAACAGGAGGCGGGGGACACAATGTTTACCCAGGTTCAGGCCCTCTCTATGGAGGTAATACCCTACTTCCTGCTTGATTGATCTTGATGATATGAGTATTACAAGAGTTGTTCTACCACGAGATCGTAGAGGCTAAACCCTAGAAGCTACAATATGATTATGATTGTTGTTGTCCTACGGACTAAACCCTCCGGTTTATATAGACATCGGAGGGGGCTAGGGTTACACATGGTCGGTTACAGAGAAGGAGATCCACATATCTGAATTGCCAAGCTTGCCTTCCACGCAAAGGAGAGTCCGACCCGGACACGGGACAAAGTCTTCAATCTTGTATCTTCATAGTCCAACAGTCCGGCGAAATTACATAGTCCGGCTGTCCGAGGACCCCTTAATCCAGGACCCCTCACCCGTCATCACCGCCCCGACGCCATCGCCGCGCGCCACCCCGCGTCGTCGTCGTTAGCCCCGACACCGTCGCCGTCCTGCACACCACTGCCCCGACCTCGCCTCCTCGATGCCATCCTCGTCGCCAACCTCGCGCCCGCCGTCCTCGTCGCCGACGCGCCCTCGGCTGCGCCCTCGCCGCTGCCGACGCCCTCACCCCCGCCCTCGCTCGCACCGCGCGTCGTCCTCGTCACCGATGTTTGCCCCGATGCGGCCTGCTCGGCCGCCCCGACACACCCCTGCCCGCTACCGATGCCCTCGGCCCCGCCGTGCGCCCCCTGCCCCGACGCCTCCCTCTGTGAGCACCGCTCCACCTCTGCCCCCACCGCCGCCTCCTTGTTGCAGTTTTTTATATATATGATTTTTCATATATGTATGTATTTTCATATGTATGTATCTATTTTTAGGTGTTTCTAGATGTTCATATATGTATGTATGTATGTATTTTTTTTTATATATGTAGTTTTTGTATGTATTTTTTGTATGCATGTATGTACTTTTTATATGTATGGAAAAGAGGAAGAAGGAAGAAAAAGAAGGAGAGGAAAAAGGAAAATAAGAAGAGGAAGAAGGGGAATAAGAAGAGAAGAAGAGGAAGAGATGAAGAAGAGGAGAGAAAAAATAAGAAGAGGAATTCTATTTTTCTTCTTCTCCTCTTTTTTTCTTCTATTGTTTCTTCTTCTTCTCCTCTATTTCTTCTTCTTCTTCTT
The DNA here is from genome assembly GCF_018294505.1 of Triticum aestivum. Lineage (NCBI taxonomy): Eukaryota > Viridiplantae > Streptophyta > Magnoliopsida > Poales > Poaceae > Triticum > Triticum aestivum. The sequence continues at coordinate 76,039,138 of NC_057798.1, forward strand.
CTTCTTCTTCTTCTTCTTCTTCTTCTTCTTCTTCTTCTTCTTCTTCTTCTTCTTCTTCTTCTTCTTCTTCTTCTTCTTCTTCTTCTTCTTCTTCTTCTTCTTCTTCTTCTTCTTATCGGGGACGAGGGTGTCGAGGATCGCTGAGGGGTCAAGGGTCGGAAACTAGGCTAGAGGGTCGCGAGGGTCATAGAGGGGTCGAGGGTCAAGGGTTTGATGGTCGAGGGTTCAAGGGTTCTAGGGTTCGAGGGGTCGAGGGTTGTCGAGGGGTCGAGGGGTCGAGGGTTGCCGAGGGGTCGAGGGGTCGAGGGTCGCCGAGGGGTCGAGGGTCACCGATGGTTCGAGGGTCGAAGGTCATCGAGGGGTCGAGGATCGCCGAGGGGTCGACAGGTTGCCTAGTGTCAAAGTATTGAAGAAATCCATGGCTTCATCATTATCCGGAAGTAACCGGGGCATGATGGTACAAAGTTCTCCAAAGTTATTATGGAACGGAGTCTCGGATAGGATAATCTGCCATTTGGTACAAATTTTAGCACGGGCCTTCCAAATAGCGATATTCGGAAGGCTCTTGCTGTACTTTGTACAAAAAGCGAATTATCCTATCTGGGATTCCGTTCCAAAATAACTTTGGAGAGCTTCGTACCATCATGCGCCTGTTACTTTTGCCTAATGATGAAGACATGGTTTTGTTTGAATACTTTGACATTACACAAACGTCGGACAATCATGAGAGAGAGGCGGTCATACCCCCTCTCCGATAACTTCGACAAGAGGGGGGTGGATATATATACCCCCTCCCCGATAACATTTTTTCTATGTATATGTCGTTGTTGTCGATATACCCCCTCCCCGATAACTTCGATATATCCATCTCTCATGTTTGTATATTAATTGCCATGTTGTAATATTTGCAGAAACTATGGATCATCAAAGAGACTTCGATCAAGAAGAGATATTGGGGGACATAATCCGTGAAGGAGGTGATGTAGTCGCGTTGTTTCTCAACGACGTCGAAGAAGGTTTGCAAGGAGAGGAAGCAGGCTGTGTTGATCAAACAATGGAGGTGGTTATGATCGTGATGGTGGCTCCGGCGACCGTGATGACGGCTCCGGTGACCGAACGGAGTCGGGTTCAGCTGTTGCAAAGTCCGGCGAGGTATATATATATTAATTAATTAAGTCTGTGCTGACTAGCTAGTTGTGCATTAATTGTTTTGGTATGTACATATATTAACTCTTCTTTCTTCTTTTATGTAGCCCTGCGGATCAAGCAATACTTCAGTAAAGAAACGAGGCCCGAAGAAAAAGTTGCGCCAGGATGAAAGGTTCACGATCACAGAAATCTCGCGCGATGGCCAACCGATTAAACCCCTCCGGAGCAAGGAAGAATTTTCTACTCAGTGCGGGGTTCTTGTTAGGGACATGATCCCGATCAGCATCCAACTATGGAATGAGCCTAAGAAGGAAGAGCTTCTTCAAATTTCTTTTGTTGATGATAGACAGAAAGTAGATCTTTGGAAAGCGCTGAAGGTAAATTTCACCCTACCAGAAGAGGAGGATCAGGAGAATCCAGTTATAGAGCCATTGATCAAGTCCTATGCTCTCAAGAAGATGGCAGATCTATTCAGGAGGTGGAAGAATGAGTTGAAAACAACGTATGTCGACCAAGACAAGACTCCAGAATTCACCGGCCGATTTGAGAAGATAAGAGATCACTGGCCCGCATTTGTGGCCAACAAGACATCGGAGAGGAGTAAGAAGATGTCAGCGACTAATAAGATAAATGCTGCAAAGAAGGAGCATTACCATCACATGGGGTCAGGTGGCTACCTCAAAGGCCGGCCGTTGTGGGACAAGGCTGAGCAGGACCTGATTGCTATAGGGGTCGAACCAGAGACATCGCACTGGCCAAACCATTGTAGGACTTGGTTCTTCGGGGCTGGTGGAACATTGGACCCTGAAACAGGGAAGTGCTGCTGGACGGACGAGCAATGTGCAACCCCCGTCATGAAGCTTAGGAAAGCGATCAACGAAGTGCGGGAAGGGAAGTTTGTTCTCGACAGAGAGAAAGACGATCTCACAAGGGCCCTCGGGAATCTTGAGCACCCTGGACGAACACGAGGCACGCCAGGCTCCGTTCCGGGGAAGGTTGGGTTTCCCGATGCAGGCGATTACAAAACCCAAGAGAGGAGGAGGAAAGTGGAGCAGAGCGAACTGCAGGAGCTTAAGGCAAGGGTAAGAAAGCTAGAGGAACGAGATGTTGAGAACCAGCAGCTGCGAGATCCTGCCCAAGATGCTACCCCAGAAGTTACCCCGCCATCTCAGCGGAGAAGCTGCGTGGCTTCCACCGAGCTTGTTCTGCAGCCTGACTTGTTGACGGGTCCTAGCTACCCCGTGGATTTTATCACGGATTCACACAAGTGCCACCTTATGACGCAATGGGATCAGCTCAAAGTCAAGGCGGCTGTCGGCTCTATGTTCCCTCCTTCACCTGGAGCAACTTTTCACTGTTGTCCAATTCGACAAGGTTGTGCTGTTGTGATGGTGGACGAAATAACAGAGGGATTTGAGGTGCTCCAGCTTGACCACTCTACAGGTGATGGGGAGACTCAGCTGGGTCTTGCTATGCATACTCCGTGTCTATGGCGGAAGGAGCACATCAAGCTTCTGAACTGCATGGCACCTCCTAGTCAGCTGGGCACTCTGCCTCCTCCGCCTCCTCCAACTCCTCCAGCGAGTGATCCGCCTCCTCCATCTCCTGCACCAGCGCGTGAGGGCGGCAGTACTCTGCCTCCTTCTCCGCCTGCTCCGGCCCGTCCGAGCAGCCCGCCTCCTCCTTTGTCGCCTCGTAAGCGATGGCGGAACATAGACGCCACCGCTCTAGCTGCTCCGACACGTCGTAGCAGTCTGCCTTCGGCTGCTCCGCCTCTTAACGAACGAAAAAAGATAGCCGCAGCCACTCCGGTTGCTCCGGAGTCTAGCAGTACAGCCAGAGGCGAGAGGCAATACAGATACGGTCCATTGTCTGTCAAGCCTCTAGAACAGGAGGCAGTACAGCCAGAAGCAGAATGAAGAAAAGGGAAAAAAATTCCCCATCTCGGCGAACAAGCGAAGCAATTGTGCCCCCCGCTCAATGTGTCTAGCAATATCATCGCTAATATTCTGGGGGTGCTGCCCGGTACCAACCCTGGAGATTACATGGCCGACGACAATGCAATAATTTTTGGAACAATGGAGGTGGACATATTCAGATTCGAGCACAGGAAGCCTCTTATCAGACCTGGTACTTCCCTAACAACGATGATGCAAAGATTCCATGATTGGTACATGGACATCTGCATGAAGTCTAGGAAAAATACTTTGTCTCTATCAATTAAAGAGGAGCACGACCTCGTTGGAATTGATCTGTTGTCAGTTCCATTTGAGGAGTTCTTCCAGTTCTACAATCAAATGGCCCTCGATAAAACAATCATCACTTGCTACTGTCTGTAAGTACTACTTCTCTGTAATTAGTTAAGTCTCTATATATAGCTCAGCTCTTTCATTGCATGTATATATAATTATCCTCACTATATTATGCAGATTGAAGATCGCCGAATTGAAGAAAAGACAAGTAGGTGATGTTGGGTTCATTAACACAAATCTCATGGATGAATGGAGTGTTAAACATGATGCCAGACAAATCGAGGCCAAGTTGCTCGCATCGTTACTTCGAAATCAAAACAAAGCTACAATACTATTTCCTTATGAATACAAGTGAGTGTTACTGTCTTGTGCATATTCGGTTTCCCTTATTACTCGAGGTTATAGTAATGTAATTGATGAGTTATGCATGCATGCACAGGTACCACTTTATTCTGCTAGAGATTAAGCTTGAGCAGGGACTAGTAACTGTCATAGACTCCAAATGAAAAAATCCGGAGGAGTATGCGACCATGACTAAAATGCTCGAGAAGTAAGTTCAATCAATCATTATCGCACCATATCGGCAACTTTGTTCATTTCCTGATATCAAGTACTTGTTTTCTTTCTCTGGCAGGGTTTAGAAAAAGTTCACCGCACAAGCTCCGGGACTGTCGGCGCAACTGTGATTTGACCACCCGAAAGTAAGTACTAGCTACTAACTAGTTCTGCGCATCCCCATTGATTCTATCTAGTTTCATCAATAATATTGAGCATGCTTGCTTATCAGTTTGATAGACCTCTATTTCTTGTAAAGTGGTTGTGGCAGGAACCCGTGAATGATTTGTGTGGATACTACATTTGTGAGCGGGGCTACTCTAAACAACAATATGAAGTGCGTAAGCAAAATATTCACAATTTTTTTTATTACCATCATTTGTGTTCATTTTCATTCATATATATGTATCGACCCCCTTCTTGAAATTAGATGTGGCAGACTCGGGATGAACTACTACCACAAGATCACATACGAGCAATTCAAGAGGAATTGGCGGGATTCTTTCTTGACCACGTCATCAACAAACACGGAGAATACCATGTGGAAGTTGAGTTCAGATGTTAGGGGACGTAAGAGATCTTATATTATATATATATATATATATATATATATATATATATATATATATATATATGTAGCCAGTAGCATCGGATAGATATATGAAAACTTGTTGTTCGACCAATCTACCGGATAAGGAGAGGTCGATCACTTCTCTGTGTTCATGACGATCTTCTGTACTTAATGGTTTCCTTCATTTGCTTACTAGCTAGCTAGCGTGTCGAGTCCTCTCTATACGTAGCATCGACCAAGCACGGAGATAAGAGAGGACACTCCTCTCTATTAGCTAGCTAACACAATATATGAAACCCCTAAATTAACCCTACAAAACCCCCCAACCCCCAACCCCCCTTCACAAAAAAGCAAACCCAGCCCCTGAACTACTGACGCGTGGAGTCCTTTTGGTCCCGGTTGGTGGCACAAACCGGTACAAAAGGTCCCCCTGTCTGGACAAGCCGCTACGGCCACGTGGAGCCCTATCTGTACCAGTTCCAGATCGAATCGGGACTAAAGGTGTGATGACCCACAAGTATAGGGGATCTATCGTAGTCCTTTCGATAAGTAAGAGTGTCGAACCCAACGAGGAGCAGAAGGAAATGACAAGCAGTTTTCCGTAAGGTATTCTCTGCAAGCACTGAAATTGTAGGTAACAGATAGTTTTGTGATAAGATAATTTGTGACGGGTAACAAGTAATGAAAGTAAATAAAGTGCAGCAAGGTGGCCCAATCCTTTTTGTAGCAAAGGACAAGCCTGTACAAATTCTTATAATGAGAAAAGCTCTCCCGGCATAGGTAGGTATGGTGGACTCTCATGGCAAAAACTGGGTTTAAGGATATTTGGAAGCACAAGTAGTATCTCTACTTGGTGCAAGGAATTTGGCTATCATGAGGGGGAAAGGCAAGCTCAACATGTTGGACGATCCATGACAATATACTTTAACTGTGAGAAAACATAACCCATTATGTTGTCTTCCTTGTCTAACATCAACTCTTTAGCATGTTATACTTTAATGAGTGCTCACAATCATAAAAGATGTCCAAGATAGTATATTTATATGTGAAAACCTCTCTTTCTTTATTACTTCCTATTAATTGCAATGATGACCAAAACTATGTTTGCCAACTCTCAACAACTTTTATGACTCATACTCTCTATGTGTGAAGTCATTACTATCCATAAGATCAATATGAACTCTTTTATTTCCTTTTATTCTTTATATTTTCTCAAGATCATAGCAAGATAGCAAAGCCCTTGACTCAACACTAATCTTTATTATATATAGCTCATGGACTCGATTACATAGAGGGATCACAAAGCAAAACTCAAAACTAATTCATACCAAAACTTTATTCTACTAGATCAAGATATTACTAAAAGGATCAAACTAAGAAAAACGGTAAAGATAGGAGTGTGATGGTGATACAATACCGGGGCACCTCCCCCAAGCTTAGCAGTTGCCAAGGGGAGTGCCCATACCCATGTGATTATGTCCTCGGATGTGGTGAAGAAGGTGGTGATGATGATGGATATACACACATCGAGCGTAGAAGCTCCTCCAGTTTGCGGATAATGCTCTTGAGAGCGATAATATGCTCCTTTAACAAAATATTTTCATGTGTGAGATACTTGTTTTGTATATGAGCTAACTCAATCATCTTGAAAGCTTCAATCTCAGTTGGGGTAAAGAGGTTAGGTAGAGGTTGAGGGATGTTTTCTTCTTTCGCCGCCGGAGCTTGATCCTCCATGGCCGTCTTGATCCCTTCATCCTTGTTGATCTCGTCTGATTCATCACTTTTCAGCTCTATCTTCAATAACCAAGCATCCTTGTCTTCATTGTTGGAGGAGGGCGACATCATGATGCTCTAGATCTATAACAGAAACAGCTCGAAACAAAAACAGAAGACTTTTGCGTGATACGGTGGTCAAAACGTTGGGGAGATTATATAATGAATTTTTACCGACTGAAAGAAGTATCGTGCATGAAAACGGAGTCCGGAGAGCACATGAGGTGCCCACGAGGTAGGGGGCGCGCCCAGTATGGGTGGGCACGCCCTCCACCCTCGTGGAGGCCTCGTGTCCCTCCCGAACTACTTCTTATTTTCCTATTTTCTTAAATATTCCAAAACGGGGAAAAATTGCTATTAGAGGTGTTTTTGAGTCGGTTTATGATGACCCACAAGTATAGGGGATCTATCGTAGTCCTTTCGATAAGTAAGAGTGTCGAACCCAACGACGAGCAGAAGGAAATGACAAGCGGTTTTCAATAAGGTATTCTCTGTAAGCACTGAAATTGTAGGTAACAGATAGTTTTGTGATAAGATAATTTGTAACGGGTAACAAACAATGAAAGTAATAAGGTGCAGCAAGGTGGACCAATCCTTTTTATAGCAAAGGACAAGCCTAGACAGTTTCTTATAATGAGAAAAGCGCTCCCGAGTACACATGGGATTATCATCAAGCTAGTTTCATCACGCTCATATGATTCGCGTTCGGTACTTTGATAATTTGATATGTGGGTGGACCGGTGCTTGGGTACTGCTCTTACTTGGACAAGCATCCCACTTATGATTAACCCATATTGCAAGCATCCGCAACTACAAAAGAAGTATTAATGTAAACCTAACCATAGCATGAAACATATGGATCCAAATCAGCTCCTTACGAAGCAACGCATAAACTAGGGTTTAAGCTTCTGTCACTCTAGCAACCCATCATATACTTATTACTTCCCAATGCCTTCCTCCAGGCCCAAATAATGGTGAAATGTCATGTAGTCGACGTTCACATAACACCACTAGAGGAGAGACAACATACATCTCATCAAAATATCAAACGAATACCAAATTCACATGACTACTAATAGCAAGACTTCACCCATGTCCTCGTGGCGGCGGAGTTTCATCCCGTGAGCTTCCTTATGGTTTTTTCCAGGGTAAAAGACCTCATATAGTAGAAGATGGGCACCGGAGGGCCACCAGGGGGCCCAAGAGACAGGGGTGCGCCTAATAAGGGGGGGCGCCCCCCACCCTCCTGGCCAGGGTGTGGGCCCCCTCAGGTACTTTCTTTGCTCATAATTTCTTATTAAATCCAAAAGTAACTTTTGTGGAGTTACGGGACTTTTGGAGTTGTGCAGAATAGGTTTCCAATATTTGCTCCTTTTCCAGCCAGAATCCCAGCTGCCGGCATTCCCCCTCTTCATGGTAAACCTTGTAAAATAAGAGAGAATAGTCATAAGTATTGTGACATAATGTGTAATAACAGCCCATAATGCAATAAATATTGATATAAAAGCATGATGCAAAATGGACGTATCAACTCCCCCAAGCTTAGACCTTGGTTGTCCTCAAGCGGAAGCCAAAATTGAAAAATATGTCCACATGTTTAGAGATAGAGGTCTCGATAAAAATAAAATACGGACATGAGGGCATCATGATCATTCTTATAACAACAACATATATAGATTTTGTCATATGATTTCTTATGCTCAAGTAACAATCTATTCACAATGTCAAGTATGGAACATAAACTTCATTGGGAACTAACAAACTATAATCTCAGTCATTGAAGCAATTGCAATTTATCATAACGTCAGAAAGAGTCAAGCATAGAGCTTTTCAGCAAGTCCACATACTCAACTATCATATAGTCTTCTACAATTGCTAACACTCACGCAATACTTATCGTTATGGAGTTTTAATCGGACACTGAGAAAGATAGGGTCTTATAATGTTGCCTCCCAACGTTTTACCTCAAGGGTAATGTCAACAATAATAGTTCATGATAATGAACATCCAATTGGATATATGTATCATGATCTTTCCAACACGAGGTTCTTGCCAAAGGATAAAATGAAAAAGGGAAAGGTGAAGATCACCTTGACTCTTGCATAAAGTAAAAGACATAAAGTAAAAGATAGGCCCTTCGCAGAGGGAAGCAGAGGTTGTCATGCGCTTTTAGGGTTGGATACACAAAATCTTAATACGAAAGAACGTCACCTTATATTGCCACTTGTATATGGACCTTTATTATGCAGTCCATCGCTTTTATTGCTTCCATAAAAAGATCGCATAAAGCTTATTTTCTTTGCACTAATAAGTCATGCATATTTAGAGAGCAATTTTTGTTGCCTGCACCGATGATAACTTACTTGAAGGATCTTACTCAATCCATAGGTAGATATGGTGGACTCTCATGGCAAAACTGGGTTTAAGGATATTTGGAAGCACAAGTAGTATCTCTACTTGGTGCTAGGAATTTGGCTAGCATGAGGGGGGAAGGCAAGTTCAACATGTCAGGAAGATCCACGACAATATACTTTAACTGGGATGTGAGAAAACATAAACCATTATGTTGTCTTCGTTGTCCAACGTCAACTCTTTAGCATGTCATACTTTAATGAGTGCTCACAATCTTAAAAGATGTCCAAGATAGTGTATTTATATGTGAAAACCTCTCTTTTCTTATTACTTCCTATTAATTGCAACAATGACCAAAACTACGTTTGTCAACTCTCAACAACTTTTAAGCCTCAAACTTTCTATGTGTGAAGTCATTACTATCCACAAGATCGATATGAACTATTTTATTCTTTTTATTCTTTCTATTTTTTTTCTTAAGATCATAGCAAGATAGGAAAGCCCTTTGACTCAACACTAATCTTTATTATAGATAACTCAACGACTTGATTACAAAGAGATCACAAAGCAAAACTCAAAACTAATTCATATCAAAACTTGAATCTACTAGATCAAGATATTACTAAAGGATCGAACTAAGTAAAACGGTAAAGATAGGAGTGTGATGGTGATACGATACCGGGGCACCTCCCCCAATCTTGGCAGTTGCCAAGGGGAGTGCCCATACCCATGTGATTATGTCCTCGGAGGTGGTGAAGAAGGAGTTGATGACGGTGGATAGTCGCACATCGAGCGCAAAAGTTCCTCCAACTTGCGGATAATGCCCTTGAGTCCAGCGATATGATCCTTCAACAAAATATTTTCATGTGTGAGATACTTGTTTTGTATGCGAGCTAACTCAATCATCTTGAAAGCTTCAATCTTGGTTGGGGTAAAGAGGTTAGGAAGAGGTTGAGGGATGTTTTCTTCTTTCGCCACCGGAGCATGATCCTCCATGGCCTTCTTGATCCCTTCATCCCTATTGATCTCCTCCGGTTCTTCTCTTTTCAGCTCTATCTTCAATAGCCAAGCATCCTTGTCTTCATTGTTGGAGGAGGGTGACGTCATGATGCTCTAGATCTGTCAGAAAAACAGCTCGAAATGAAAACAAAGGATTTTTGCGTGATACGGTGGTCAAAACCTTTGGGAGATTATATAATGAATTTTTACTGACCAAAATACGTAACGTGCAAGAAAACGGAGTCCGGGAGGCACACGAGGTGTCCACGAGATAGGGGGCGCGCCCAGTACGGGGGGTGCACCCTCCACCCTCGTGGAGGCCTCGTGTCCCTCTCAGACTACTTCTTTCTTCCCAAAATTCTTAAATATTCCAAAACGGAGAAAAAATGCCATTAGAATTGTTTTGTAGTCAGTTTACTTACCATACCACATACCTATTCCTTTTCGGAGTCTGAAACGTTCTGGAAAGTGTCCCTTATGTATTCCTCCGGGGTTGCGGTTTCAATAATATTATTTTCAACATTAATAGGGTTACCTGAGATATAATGATTGATTCTTTGACCGTTCACCACCCTCGGACTTGTGCCTTCAAAGTTGTTGATTTTTATGGCACCGGAACGATAGACCTCCTCGATAACGTAAGGGACTTCCCACTTAGAGAGAAGTTTTCCTGCAAAAAATCTTAAACGAGAGTTGAATAGTAACATATAATCACCTACGTTAAATTCAAGCTTTTGTATCCTTTTGTCATGCCATCTTTTAACTTTTTCTTTAAACAATTTGGCATTCTCGTAGGCCTGGGTTCTCCATTCATCAAGTGAGCTAATGTCAAATAACCTCTTCTCACCTGCAAGTTTGAGATCATAGTTGAGCTCTTTAATGGCCAATATGCCTTATGTTCCAGTTCAAGAGGTAAGTGACACACTTTTCCATAAACCATCTTATACGGGGACATACCCATAGGATTTTTATATGCAGTTCTATAAGCCCATAATGCATCATCAAGTTTCTTGGACCAATTCTTTCTAGATCTATTAACAGTCTTTTGCAAAATTAATTTGATCTCTCTATTGCTCAACTCTACTTGACCACTAGACTATGGGTGATAAGGAGATGCAATTCTATGATAAACATCATACTTAGCAAGCATTTTACGGAAAGCACCATGAATAAAATGTGAACCACCATCAGTCATGAGATATCTAGGGACTCCAAACCTCGGAAAAATAACTTCTTTAAGCATCTTAATAGAGGTGTTATGATTAGCACTACTAGTAGGAATAGCTTCTACCCACTTAGTAACATAATCAACAACAACTAAAATATGTGTATATCCATTAGAGGCAGGAAAAGGTCCCATATAATCAAAGCCCCAAACATCAAATGGTTAAATAACAAGAGAATAATTCATAGGCATTTCTTGACGTCTACTAATATTACCAATTCTTTGACATTCATCACAAGACAAGACAAACTTACGGGCATCTTTGGAGAGAGTAGGCCAATAAAAACCGGATTGCAATACCTTATGTGCGGTTCTGTCTCCAGCGTGGTGTCCGCCATATGGTTCGGAGTGACACTTGCGTAGGATCTATTTCTTTTCATGCTCAGGTACGCAACGTCTAATAACACCATCTACTCCTTCTTTATAAAGGTGTGGGTCATCCCAGAAGTAATGTCTTAAATCATAAAAGAACTTTTTCTTTTGCTAGTATGTGAAACTAGGTGGTATAAATTTAGCAACAATGTAATTAGCATAATCAGCATACCATGAGCAGTACGAGAAGCATTAATGACCGCTAATTGTTCACCAGGAAAGCTATCATCAATAGGTAGCGGGTCATCAAGAACATTCTCTAGCCTAGACAAGTTGTCTACAACGGGGTTCTAAGCTCCCTTTCTATCGATAATATGTAAATCAAATTCTTGAAGCAAGAGGACCCATCTGATAAGTCTAGGTTTAGCATCTTTATTTTCCATAAGATATTTAATAGCAGCATGATCAGTGTGAATAGTAACTTTAGAATCAACAATGTAAGGTCTGAACTTATCACAAGCAAATACAACTGCTAAGAATTCTTTTTCAGTAGTAGCATAATTTCTCTGGGCAGTATCAAGAGTCTTGCTAGCATATTGAATAACATTTAATTTCTTATCGACTCTCTGCCCTAGAACAGCACCTACAGCATAATCACCAGCATCCCATATAATTTCAAAGGGTAAATTCCAATCAGGTGGCTGAACAATAGGTGCAGTGATCAAAGCTTTCTTAAGTATTTCAAATGATTTTGCACAATCATCATCAAAGACAAAAGGAATATCTTTTTGCAATAAATTAGTCAGAGGCCTAGAGATTTTAGAAAAGTCCTTAATGAACCTCCTATAAAAACCGGCATGACCAAGGAAGCTTCTTATACCTTTAATGTCCTTGGGACATGGCATCTTTTCAATAGCATCAACTTTAGCTTTATCAACTTCAATACCTCTTTCAGAAATTTTATGCCCCAAGACAATGCCTTCATTAACCATAAAGTGACACTTTTCCCAATTAAGGACAAGACTAGTGTCTTCACATCTCTGCAAAACTTGATCAAGGTTGCTCAAGCAATCATCAAAATAGGATCCATAGACTAAGAAGTCATCCATGAATACCTCACAAATCTTTTCACAAAAGTCAGAGAATATAGCCATCATGCATCTTTGAAAGGTAGCAGGTGCATTACATAAACCAACAGGCATACGTCTATAAGCAAAAGTACCGAAAGGGCAAGTAAAAGTAGTTTTTGATTGATCTTCTACTAACACAGGTATTTGAGAGAAACCAGAATAACCATCTAGAAAGCAGGAATATGTATGTTTGGATAGTCTTTCTAGCATTTGATCAATAAAAGGTAAAGGGTAATGATCTTTCTTAGTAGCTTTATTTAATTTACGGAAATCAATTACCACCCTATAACCTGTAATAATTCTTTGCGGAATCAATTCATCTTTATCATTAGGAACAACAGTAATACCTCCCTTTTTAGGGACACAATGGACAGGGCTTACCCATTCACTATCAGCAACGGGATAAATTATACCTGCCTCAAGGAGCTTTAGTATCTCCTTTCTTACCACTTCTTTCATCTTAGGGTTTAATCTTCATTGAGGATCTCTGACTGGTTTGGCATCTTTCTCCACTTTAATTTTTTGTTGGCATAGAGTGGGACTGATGCCCTTAAGATCATCCAAAGTATATCCAATAGTAGCACGGTGCTTCTTCAGAGTTTTCAATAATCTTTCCTCTTCCTGCTCTGAAAGGTTAGCACTAATAATAACAGGATATATCTTCTTTTAATCAAGATAATCATATTTAAGATTATCAGGTAATGGTTTAAGCTCAAACACGGGATCACCCTTTGGTGGAGGAGGATCCCCTAGGATTTCAACAGGTAAGTTGTGTTTCAAGATAGGAACCTGCTGTAGGAATACTCCATATATTTCCCTTCTTTCATTCATAAACATATCATTTTCATGGTGTAGCAAATATTGTTCTAACGGATCAGTAGGAGGTACAGAAATAGAAGCAAGACCAATTATTTCATCTTTACTAGGTAATTCTTTATCATGGGGTTGTCTACGAAATTTGGCAAAATTAAACTCATGAGTCATATCATCCAAGCCATTCGTAACAACATCCTTTTTGCAATCAATCTTAGCATTAACAGTGTTCAAGAAGGGTCTACCAAATATAATGGGACAAAAGTCATCTTGTGGAGAACCCAGAACAAGGAAATCAGCAGGGTATTTAACTTCTCCACACAAGACTTCAACATCTCTAACAATCCCAACTGGTGAAATAGTCTCTCTATTGCCAAGCTTAATAGTAACATCAATACCTTCTATTTCAGCGGGTGCAATATCATGCATAATTTCTTGGTATAAGGAAATAGGTATTGCACTAGCACTAGCACCCATATCACATAATCCATGATAACAATGATCTCCTATTTTAACAGAAATAACAGGCATACCTACAACAGGTCTATGTATCTTAGCATCTAGTCTAGCAATATTAGCAGCTTCATCACAGAAATAAATAACATGCCCATTTATATTATCATCCAAGAAATCTTTAACCATAGCAATACTAGGTTCAACTTTAATTTGCTCAGGAGGTGTATAAGTTCTAGTATTACTCTTACGAACAACAGTTGAAGCTTTAGCATGATCCTTCATTCTAACAGGAAAAGGTGGTTTCTCAACATAAGTAGTAGGAACAATAGAATCATTATAAGTGATAGTATTTTCTTCAACTGTAATAGGTTCAACTACTTTTACTTCAATGGGAGGATTATATTTAAACCACTTCTACTTAGGGAGATCAACGTGAGCAGCAAAAGATTCACAGAAAGAAGCTACTATCTCAAAGTCAAGTCCATATTTAGCGCTAAATCCACGAAAAGCATCGGTATCCATAAAAGATTTAACACAATCAAACTTAGGTGTTATATTTGACTCCTTACCATCGTCGGAACCCCAATCTTCAGAGTTGTGTTTAATTCTTTCCAATAAGTCCCACTTGAATTCTGTAGTCTTCAGCATATAAGAACCAGCACAGGTTGTATCGAGCATGGTGCGATCATTGAGAGAAAGTCGAGCATAAATTTTTTGAATAATCATTTCTCTTGAGAGCTCATGATTGGGGCATGAATATAACATTAACTTAAGCCTCCCACAAGCTTGAGCGACGCTTTCTCCTTCGCGAGGCCAGAAATTACATATGTAATTACGATCACGGTGAACAAGATGCATAGGATAGAACTTCTGGTGAAATTCCAACTTCAATCGTTTATAGTTCCAAGATCCCGTATCATCACATATCCTATACCATGTCAATGCATCTCCCTTCAAAGATAAAGGGAAAACCTTCCTCTTAACAACGTCATCGGGAATACCTTCAAGCTTAAATAATCCACAAACTTCATCCACAAAGATAAGGTGTAAATCGGGATGCAATGTTCCATCTCCTGCAAATGGATTAGCTAGCAGTTTCTCTATCATACCCGAAGGAATTTCAAAGTAAAAAATTTCAGTAGGTTTAGTAGGTTGAGGAGAAACTCTTTGCTCTACTGGTCGGGGTGAACATACCCCGAACAAGCCCCTCAAAGTATTAGTTTCCATAGTAACAAGTGACAGAAAATTTCAGCACACTATATAAATGTTTCCTTACCATGTTCCACTCACCAAAGGCGCTTCACTCCCCAGCAACGGCGGCAGAAAACAGTCTTGATGACCCACAGGGATATGGGATCTATCGTAGTCCTTTCGATAAGTAAGAGTGTCAAACCCAACGAGGAGCGGAAGGAAATGACAAGCGGTTTTCAGTAAGCTATTCTCTGCAAGCACTGAAATTGTAGGTAACAGATAGTTTTGTGATAAGATAATTTGTAACGGGTAACAAGCAATGAAAGTAAATAAGCTGCAGCAAGGTGGCCCAATCCTTTTTGTAACAAAGGACAAGCCTGGACAATTTCTTATAATGAGAAAAGCGCTCCCGAGGACACATGGGATTATCGTCAAGCTAGTTTCATCACGCTGATATGATTCGCGTTCGGTACTTTGATAATTTGATATGTGGGTGGACCGGTGCTTGGGTACTGCCCTTACTTGGACAAGCATCCTACTTATGATTAACCCCTATTGCAAGCATCCTCATCTACAAAAGAAGTATTAAGGTAAACCTAACTGTCGTGGAAATATCACGTCAGATGTCCTCGTGAAAGGACTTAGTCGTGGAGCCATCGCTACGGTTAGCTTAAAGGGGTTAAACCGGACAAATGACACGAGGGATTTTATACTAGTTCGGCCCCTTCGATGAAGGTAAAGGCCTACGTCTAGTTGTGATGGGATTATTGTGGTCTCGATTACTAGGGAGCTCAACACGCTATGCCTGGCTCTCGAGTTGTTGTTTCTTGTCCCTGAACCGCCGCCGGTCATCCCCTTATATACACGGGTTGACACCTGGCCGGTTTACAGAGTCCCGAGGCTGGCTCATAATAGCGTCCGGCTCGGTCTCTCCTTTCCTTATCTTACAATACAAGTTACATGACTATGCCGGTTTACCACTATAGGCCCTATTCCGCCTTTGGGCTCCGGGCCTCTAAGCTTCATTAGTAAAGCGCCATCTTCTGGGTCTTCGTGGGCTTCAATATAGTTGAGGGTGAACCGGCCCCTCCTGGGCGGTTTACACTCAGTAGTTATATCCCCAACATTAGGCCCCAGATTGATTTGAATCTGTTCATGTCAATCCTCAGTACTTAGAAAAATCCTATGAACATCTTCCTTCATTTCTCGTAAACCGCCATGATGTCTTCTTTTATAAAATTAGTTAAACCGCCGTGACGTCATCCTATGGACACAGCAACGGATCATCATGACGTCATCTCTGTAAAAAAACGATTAAAAAGATTACCTTCATTAATGGTATCCCGACAATCGAGGCGACAGCTGCCCCTTGCCGCTTTGGACTCCTCGATTCTCGCGCCTGTTGCTTATCTTCCTGCCCCGTTATAAATAAGCTCGAAGGGTCCTTCCATTTTCTCCCCTTTCTCGTCTTCCTCCTCGCGACCCGAAGAGCCCAAGCGTTGCCGCCGTCGTCGACCTTCTAATCTGCACCGACCAAGGCCGCTGCATCACCCTGTTCGTACCAGAAACCCTACAACGCTCCTCCGCCGCTGAGTGTCCCTGGTAAGCTCTCTTTCCTGTAACCCTAGATCTCCATTAGGACTTCAAGTTCATCCGTGTTCGTCGTCGTTCATCAGTTCTTCTCCGCCCTTCTCTTAGTCTTTTTACTGATTTTATATATACGCCTGATAGCTTTGATCTGCGGCTAGATCCATATTGTTAGTTCACCATACCATAGCATCTTGCCGCTCCTGAACGGACTCCGTCTGGATCTTCTCTGTTCCTCTTAGCGCCATTGTAGGGCTTAAAAAAGTTTTCTTTATTTAACCACGGTAGATCCAAAATTATACTGCCATATTGTGAAATCTATTTTTGTAAACACTTAGTAGATTTTTAGCTCTGGCTCTTCTGCCTAAGGGTGGTTTAACCTTTAATAGTCAATCCGCCATACAACATTAGCCCTCACTTAAACCGCCAACTTGACTTGAATAGCAATTTTCCGGTTGAACACTGAGCAGTACACTTAAACCATTAATTGTAAACCGGCCTTCATTTTTTTCTTTCACAGTTTGCTTAACAAGATGACCAAACAATTCTCTGCTTGCAACTGGGTTCCGTCCCGGATCACGAAGACACAAATCAATGGATATGTCACCACTGGCGCTTTAGCCTCAAAAGGGTCCTTCATTGGCGAGTCCCGGGCTTTGAGTGCCCTCCTGAACCTCAAGATGGAGAGGTGATTGTATTTATGCAACACTTAGACCGGGGATTCAGCCCGCCCGGATCAAAAAAATTCCGGGATGTCCTTGAGAGATTTCAACTCCATCCACAAGATATTGGACCGAATTACGTGTCCAATATATGCAACTTTCAAGTGTTCTATGAAGTTTACCTTCAAGAAGAACCATCTGTGGAGTTGTTCCAGGATTTTTTTTCCATTTAAACCGCCGCACGGAGTTCTCTGATGGTCCCAACACGGAACTTGGTGGGGTATCGATTCAGAAGAGAAAAGAAGTTGATTTCCCTCATGCAAAACATCATAGCCATCCCAAAGATTGGAACCAATCTTGGTTTTATTGTCGGAACACTGCCCCTGCTGGAGAAAATCCTTTGCCAGGTTACCGCCCTCACCGGCTTAGCAATGGCCACCCGTTACCTCTACGCTTAACTGCCGCGGAACGAAAACTTATGCGCCTCAACTCGCCAAGCTCCGGGCTCTCCTGGCCAACGGTTTGACTGGTATTGATCTCGTCCGCTGCTGGGTTTCTTGGGTATTCTGCCTTTAAGTCGCCGCCCCGGATTGATGCATGAATATACTGGCAACGTCAAGGATCCTCAAGTATATCATGAAATAGTAATGATAGACATTGCAGTTACTGAATCTGTGAAGAAGATGCTTGACGAACCGATCGCCGCATGCAGCCAAATCGGGTTGCCACCTTTTTGCGCCTCCAACAAACCGCCAGCGGTAAAGTTTAACTTAATGCTTACTGAATTCGCCTCCGCTTTAATAATGTGCTAATACTCCTTTGTTTTAATTTCACAGGCCAATAGTTCCTTCTGGAAGCGGAATAAACCGGCTAGGGCTCCTTGTGCAAAGAGCAAGGTCACCAAAGAAAGATGCCAAGAAGAAAACCACCGAGTCTTCTGATCCGCCAGAAGATATTGACGAATCGGATCCAGAGGTAGAACTTGACTCGCTTGGTTCCTTTTCATACACCTTATTGACAATGACTATTCCTAGGATGATGCGGAGGCCAGCCGTGCGGACCATGTTGAGGTAATCTCTCTTTCCTCCGATTCAGATCTTGTGCCGGTTCAAAGATTTCGCCATGCAGTTCAGAAAGTAAAATAATCTCACAATCTTGCTTATTTGGATCCAAAATTTTCTTTGAAGACACAACAAGCTGAAGAGCGTCGCACAGCCCGACACAGTGGCCAGCAAATCACCTTGTCCGGTTTACCGGATACACCAACCCGGAAATGTCGTCCAGAGGTTAGTTGTTCTCCCGAAAAACTTTATCCTTTGAAGGGTTTCTTCAGATACCCGCTTAATCCGTCTGATCCGAGTTACCAGGCGTCTTCCAATTCGTCGGGCGGTTCATCAACCACTCAGCTACCTCCCCTTAAAACCGTCCCTGGGTAAGTATATTGTCCTTCATATTTTTCCTTCATAATTCGGTTTACCATGCTAATCTTTGTTTTGATGTCACAGTGCCAAAGCCCGTATGAGCAAAAAGGCTAAAACCAGTGAACCTATCGGTGAAGCTGAACCGGAGAAGGCTCCTGAGGGTATCAGTAGAAATATTGATGTTATGGATGATTCCGCCCCACAAGGCGAGAACACTGAAGCTAATCCGCCGGAAGCTGACCCGACCACTCATATTGATCCGTCAAGCCCTCATGCTACTCCTCCAAGCCCGGCTGCTGATACGCCGAGCTCGGCTGCAAATCCGCCAAGTCCAGCCAGGGGTACCGTTGATCCGCCAAGTCCACGAAGGGGTGATGATGATGATGTGGTTATTACTGGCACAGCTCATACTAGTCCT
The DNA here is from genome assembly GCF_018294505.1 of Triticum aestivum. Lineage (NCBI taxonomy): Eukaryota > Viridiplantae > Streptophyta > Magnoliopsida > Poales > Poaceae > Triticum > Triticum aestivum. The sequence continues at coordinate 76,058,004 of NC_057798.1, forward strand.
GGTAACCCGGTTATCTTTGCCAAACATACTGCCGAAGAGGAATTCGCTGCAATGGGCAAGGGGAAAGGGAAGACGGATTTATCAAACTTCGTCAACCTTAGCGCCGAAGAACTTCATTCTGGTTTTTGAACCGCCTTTACACCAGCCTTGACTTTGAAGCCGGTTTGGTGAATCTGATGAAAGAGCGTTATGAGGTACTCTTCAAGAACACTTTAAAATTTGCTCTATTTTGTATATCTCTTCCATTGTAGCCCCCAAGGGCCGGTTTGTCTTCTTGAAGACAACCCGGGACTGTCTATCCTTGTTAATTGCCTTTACTTATAGCTGATCAATTGTGCATTAGCCCCCACGTGCCAAGCTTAATACCTGGATTGAGCCTTGGGACTTGAAAAATACTCACATCAAAAAGCAATCCACATTATCCCCCAAGTGCCGAGTGCATAACTTGTTATGTGCTGGGGACTTTAACAATTTCATCTTCTGACTGTTGCAGACTGAGAAGACTATCAAAGAATCTCAAATTGCCGACCTTCAAGAGAACATGAAGTCCCAGCAAGAAGAGACTTCTAAAGCCAAAGAGGGGCTAAAGGATGTGTTGACAACCATGGAGCAATTGAAGGATGGCTTGAAAAATGAACGCACCTACTGGGAGATAGAGAAAGCTGCGTTGTTGAAGCGAGCTGAAGATGCTGAAGCAGCTCTTAAACTGGTAACGGAAGAGCTGGCAAGGCTAAAACATCAAGTGGATGCTATGACTTTTGCAGTCTTTGGTAAGTACTTTGTCAGAACCGGTTTGAAAATACCTTGAACTCTGCCGGTTAACATTGAATTCTTAAACCAGACTAAACCCTGCAGGTAATCGCATTGCTCAGCTGGCACAGATATGCAGATGAATTGAGCAGCTACCTTTAGATTGAACATTATACACCGGTACCCAACGGGTTATCTGTGCAGTCTCATACAACAAACCGGCACCAACATTGATCAAGGACACACTAGCAAGATTATCCATGACACCGGCTCAGATAGAGGAGGTGAAGCGATTTGCTGCCAGGGCTGGCGCTTTACTAGCACTGACTCGGGCCAAAGCATGGATATCTGACTTGGATCCAGTTGATATTGCCAAGGGATTTCTAGATGAACAAGAAAACGGGTCAGCATTTGACAACAAAACTCTCAAAGCCCTGACAAAGGAAATGCGTCCACTGTCAAGTCAACTGGCTGCAGAGGCTAACTTGACTGTTCATCGGTCATTTTACGATGAAGGGAATCATCGAGTAGACACGACTATGACAGAAACGCACAACCATATCCCGCCAATCCGTAAGCATACTTACGCCCCTGATGTTGACCCGTCCAATCTGATAAGTGAAGAAGCTGTATTTCAGGCTCTAACCCGGATTGACTGGATCACGATTGACTTCCAGCCTCTGGGTGGAGAGGAGGAGGTTGAACCGGCACCGGAAGATCCATCAACTTCACCTCGTCCTGACAATGAGTCTTAATCCGGCATTCGAATTATTTTGATAGACTTTGTTGCGTAAAAAGAATCAGCATTTTGGGCCTTAAAGCGCCTTGTAATAGGTTAGTTAAAACTCTTTGATCTGTGGTAGTGATGCATGACTTTGTTGATCCGTCATGATACTTGCTATGTTTGCTTATACTTTGATAATATCATGTGATCCTGATGTCTCCATACAAAAAAAATTGTCCTGTGATATGACATCATATAGTTGGTTTTACCAACTTTGATTGTAGTAAGGGTGAAAACCCAAATCTTGAGCTTTTATAACTCTCACCATATGACGATGGCGTGTAAAATCATGCCGGGTTACAATGAACACCAGATGATCAAAACTGGCGACATGTAGTCAAAGCCAGCCGGGTTAAGAACTCCGGTTTGATAATAAGGTCTAACAACTTGTAGTTGAAAACCTAACCGGGTTAACAAACACCGGGTTAATATGATGACTGAAAAGCCAGACCCGATCAAAGATACCAGTTCAACATAAAATTCATCAAAAAGAGAATTGACAAAGGCAAATAAAAACTTGTAGTCGAGGCTTTTCGAGGGCTGCCAGGCTCAAATTCGCGGCTTTTCATGGGCTGCTAGGCCACTGAGTTAAACCATTTGACAAAGCCTTTTAAGATGGGCCTCCAACTAACCAATCGTCGTTTTAACTTTGACCAGTTCAGGGTCTTAAATGAGAGTAACTGTCGAACGTTCGGTGGGTCATGCCAGGATTACCTGGATAGGAGTGGCTTATTTGATGAAGGCAAGTTAACCCGGGGTTTTAGGTGAATAGACCAGGCTTCCAAGCCGTGGGTCGATACCCAGCTACAAGGGTCCTTTCAAACTCTTTGTTACTTTACACAAAGAGCCCCCAAGTAACTTTGTGAGATATGCTCATTGGGTGCCTATGTTTGAGTTGTGCATAGCATCCAGACTCTCTTTGGCCCTTTGGGTGTGAAGCTCCCAAGCTATATGTGGCATGATAGCCGGTTTAACAGGTAGTACTCCACTTTGTCAGCTGAAGCCCCCATGTAACTCAAAAGATACTTTGAGAAAAAGAATAGCAGAGGCCCTTCTTATAGCAAGGATGTTGGTTTATTTTATTGATCATAATATATACATTGTCGAAATATGTACATAAGAGTAGCCTATGGCTCAAGTATAGTAAGGCCGAAGGAGAGCTATGTTCCACGGCCGCCGGGTCTCCTACTCAGAACTGCGTGAGTTGTCTCGAACGTCAATGAGGTAGTATGATCCATTGTGTAGATTTTTGCTGACCACAAAGGGCCCTTCCCAAGGTGGGGATAACTTGTGCATATCAGTCTGATCCTGGATGAGCCGGACTACTAAGTCGCCTTCTTGAAAGGTTCTTGTCTCAACCCGGCGGCTGTGATAACGCCGCAGGTCTTACTGATAAACCGCCGAACGAGCCAAAGCCATATCCCGTTTTTCATCTAACAGGTCCAACGCCTCCTGGCGTGCTTGCTCATTGTCCGCTTCAACATAATTGGCAACCCAGGGTGAGTCATGACGAATATCACTTGGGAGGACCGCCTCTGCCCCGTATACCATGAAGAAAGGTGTGTAACCCATCGATCTATTGGGGGTGGTGTTGATGCTCCATAACACAGAAGGCAATTCCTCCACCCAACAACCCGGCGTCCGCTTTAAAGGAATCATAAGCCGGGGCTTGATACCCTTCAAGATTTTTTGATTGCCTCTCTTAGCTTGACCATTGGACTGGGGGTGCGCCACAGATGCTAAGTTAAGCCGGATGTGCTCTCTCTGACAGAAATCCTCCATCTCACCTTTAGAAAGGTTTGTACCATTATCCGTGATAATGTTGTGTGGAAATCCAAAGCGGAAGATAATATTTTTGAGAAATTGAACCGTTGCAGCCGCATCACACTTGCTGACAGGCTCCGCTTCAACACATTTGGTGAATTCGTTAACCGCCACCAACAGGTGGGTCTTCTTATCCTTGGAGCGCTTAAAGGGTCCCACCATATCAAGCCCCCAAGTGGCAAACGGCCAAGTGATAGGAGTCATCCTTAATTCTTGAGCCGAAACATGAGCTCGGCGTGAAAACTTCTGACAAGTGTCACACCGCTTTACCAGATCCTCCGCAGCAGCATGAGCTGTCAACCAGTAGAACCCATGACGAAAAGCTTTAGCAACCAGGGACTTTGAACCGGCATGATGACCACAATCCCCTTCATGAATTTCCCGTAGGATCTCTTGGCCTTCTTCAGGAGAAACACAACACTGAAATACGCCTAAAATGCTACAGCGGTGTAACTCGCCATTGTGAATAACCATGGACTTGGATCGCCGGACTATCTGCCAGGCCAGAACTTCATCGTCTGGTAACTCGCCCCGGTTCATATACGCCAGATATGGAACCGTCCAATCCGGCACAACATGTAAAGCAGCCACCAATTGGGCCTCCGGATCAGGAACAGCTAGATCCTCCTCTGTAGGCAACTTAACAGACAGGTTATGCAAGATATCCAAAAAGGTACTGGGGGGTACCGGTTTACGCTGAGATCCTAGCCAGCTCAAAGTGTCTGCCACTTCGTTTTTACGCTGATCAATATGCTCAACCTGATACCCTTTGAAGTGACCCGCCACAATATCCACCTCGCGTCTATAAGCCGCCATGAGTGGATCCTTAGAATCCCAAGTGCCAGAAACTTGCTGAGCCACGAGATCAGAGTCTCCAAAGAACCGTACCTGGCTTAAATTCATCTCCTTGGCCACACGGAGCCCGTGGAGTAAAGCCTCATACTCAGCTGCATTGTTAGTACAGGGGAACATCAAACGGAGGACATAACGAATTTTATCACCTCGAGGGGAAGTAAGGACAACTCCAGCCGCCGAGCCCTCCAATTGCCTGGATCCATCAAAGTGAACAGTCCAGTATGTATTATCCGGTTTGTCCTTTGGTGCTTGTAACTCGGTCCAATCATTGATGAAGTCAACGAGTGCTTGAGATTTGATGGTTGTCCGAGGCATATACTTCAACCCATGGGGACCAAGCTTAATTGCCCACTTTGCAACCCGGCCAGTTGCCTCCCTGTTCTGAATTATATCACCCAAGGGAGCGGAACTGACCACTGTAATGGGATGGCCTTGAAAGTATTGTTTAAGCTTTCGACTCACCATAAAAACCCCATATACCAGCTTCTGCCAATGCGGATATCGCTGCTTTGACTCGATGAGCACCTCACTGATATAATAAACCGGCCATTGAACCGGATATTCCTTGCCAGCCTCCCTGCACTCCACCACAATTGCCATACTGACAGCACGGGCATTAGCAGCCACGTACAATAACAAGGGCTTTTTGTCAACCGGAGCAGCAAGGACTGGCGGTTCAGCCAACTGCCGCTTCAAGTCTTCAAACGCCGCATTAGCTGCATCACTCCACACAAAGGTGTCTGTTTTCTTCAACATCTGATATAGAGGGATCGCCTTCTCTCCCAAATGGCTGATAAACCGGCTTAGGGCTGCAATTCGACCTGCCAGATGTTGAACATCATTGATGCACGCCGGTTTAGCCAAGGATGTAATCGCTTTGATCTTCTCCAGATTAGCCTCAATGCCTCTGTTGGACACCAGAAAACCTAGAAGCTTGCCTGCCGGAACACCAAAAACACACTTGTCCGGATTGAGCATCATCTTGTAAACACATAGATTGTCAAAGGTCTCCTTGAGATCATCTATCAATGTCTCCTTCTTCCCGGACTTTACCACAATGTCATCAACATAGGCATGAACATTGCACCCAATCTGAGTGTGAAGACAATTTTGCATACAGCGCTGATAAGTTGCATGGGCACTCTTGAGCCCAAAGGGCATAGAAACATATCAGAAGGCTCCAAAGGGAGTGATGAAGGCGGTCTTCTCCTGGTCCTTAACTGCCATTTTGATCTGATGATAGCCTGAATAAGCATCCAAGAAACTCAAACACTCACAACCCGCCGTCGCATCAATGATCTGGTCAATATGCGGGAGAGCAAAAGGATCGGCAGGACAAGCTTTGTTCAAATCTGTGTAGTCCACACACATACACCAAGTGCCGTTTTTCTTAAGAACAAGCACCGGATTAGCCAACCACTCAGGGTGAAACACTTCAACGATAAAACCAGCAGCCAACAGCCAGGCTACCTCCTCACCAATTGCCTTGCGTCTCTGCTCGTTAAAGCGACGAAGAAATTGCTTGACCGGTTTAAACTTGGGATCAATATTGAGAGTGTGCTCAGCGAGTTCCCTCGGTACACCTGGCATGTCAGAAGCCTTCCATGGAAAAATGTCCCGATTCTCACGGATGAACTCGATGAGCATGCTTTCCTATTTCGGATCCAGACTTGTGCTGATGCTAAACTATTTAGATGAATCGCCAGGAACAAAGTCAACAAGCTTAGTCTCATCAGCCGGTTTGAATTTCAGACTCAGGTCATGCTCAGTGGTGGGCTTCTTCAGAGAGGTCATGTCTGCCGGATCAAGATTGTCCCTGTAGTGTTTTAATTCCTCTGTAGCACAAACCGACTCAACATAAGCCGCATCGCCTTCCTCGCGATCCAAAGCGATCTTACGACTTCTGTCAACCGTGATGGTCCCCTTGTGACCCGGCATCTTGAGCTGCAAATAAATATAACAGGGCCTTGAAATGAACTTTGCATAAGCCGGCCGTCCAAACAGTGCGTGGTACGGGCTTTGGATCCTCACCACTTCAAAGGTCAATGTTTCAGACCGAGAGTCATGCTCATCACCAAACACAACCTCCAAAGCGATCTTGCCAATAGGATATGTCGTTTACCTGGTACTACACCATGAAAAACAGTGTTTGATGGTTTCAGACTCTTGTCTGTCAACCCCATGCGACGGAAGGTCTCATAGTACAGAATGTTGATACTGCTCCCCCCATCCATAAGCACTTTGGTGAATTTATAACCACCCACCTGAGGTGCCACCACCAAAGCCAGGTGACCCGGATTGTCAACCCGGGGAGGATGATCCTCTCTGCTCCACACAATAGGTTGCTCGGACCACCGCAGGTAACGTGGTACTGCCAGTTCAACAGCATTAACTGCCCTTTTGTGAAGCTTTTGATCACGCTTGCACAAACTAATGGTGAACACATGATACTGCCCACCATTCAACTGCTTTGGGTGACTCTCATAACCCGACTACTGCTGATTTCCTTGATTATTCTGTTGGCTATTGCCACCTTGGTTGTTCTGGTTGCCCTGATTATTCTAAAATCCAGAGTTTGAACCGCCGCCATTATGAAAACCTGGACCTGAACCGCCAGATGGACCCTGATCATACCGGAAAAGATCAGAGTTTTTTAACTCCTTCATCATGTGACAATCCTTCCAAAGATGTGTTGCTGGAACCTCCTTGGTCCCATGCTTTGGGCAGGGCTGGTTTAATAAACGCTCCAGATTCATTCCGCCACCACGCTGGGGCGGTTTACCCTTACGACGCTGCACATTAGCGTTAGCCACAAAATCTGAATCCGCTTTACGCTTACCATTATTCCCATGGCCCCCTTGGTTGTGCTGCTGTCCCTTTGTGCCGCCATTCTTCTTTCCCTTCTCCGGTTTCTCCTCATCAGAATCGGGATCCTTGGTATTATCAGAATCGGCATATTTGACCAAGGCGGCCATAAGGGTGCCCATATCATTGCAGTGGCACTTGAGACGTCCCAACTTCATCTTCAGCGACTTAAACCGGCAATTGCGTTCCAGAGTGATGATCGCTTGGCCGATGTTAATCCGGTCTGATGAATGCAAAACCTCTGAAACCCGGCGCACCCAATGAGTTGTTGACTCATTTTCCCCTTGAACACAGGCATCCAGATCCATAATGGACATAGGCTGTTTACATGTGTCCTTGAAATTGGATATAAACCGGGCCTTCAACTGGTCCCATGACTCGACGGAGTTAGCTGGTAAGTTCTTCAACCATGTACAGGTTGTTCCCTCCAACATCATCGTGAAGTACTTTGCACAAGCCGCTTCATCCACCTCCAGCATCTCCATTGCCATCTTGTAACTTTCCACCCATGCCTTGGGTGGCTGATCAGCGGTATAATTAGGTACCTTACATGGGCACTTGAAGTCCTTAGGCAGTCGCACATTATGGAGAGCCGGAATAAGGCACGGCACTCCCTAGGAACTGAAGGCAAGCCCGGCGCCCCGGTCTACTGACGCTGCTGGCTGAACCGGGCGGGTTGATAACGACCCGTATGCTATGCTGCTAAAGCGGCCTCCCTTCGTGCTCTGCCATTGTCCACCACGTCCTGAGCGTTCACCTCACCATGCGCCGGATTGGGTCCTTGAGGGACAATACGGCGTTGCGCACTGCTGGACACCTCCGGTTCATCTATATGCCTGTTATAACTCTTGCTCGGACGTGGGGTCGTGTGAATCCTATCTCGGCTATACGAGTAAGCTTGTTGCTGCGTCATAGCCGTTTGAAGAAGATCCCTGGCCCGCCGTGTCTCAATCGCCGCTGGCGATTCACCCTCTATCGGAATAGTTGCCAGTCGGGATGCTGCTGCTATCATATTGTCCAAAGGGGTAGAGAAGTGACCCGGCGGGGGTGTGGTATACCACGGCGGGTTGTCTGTTTGCTGAGGTGGACCCATCACCTGAGGTTGATCCGGCGCTTCGGTCCTTAGCACAACAGTCCGGTTCACTTCTGCAGGATTGCTAGTCCCTGCTCCTGGCGTACCAAAGAGGTTCATCGCATTGTAATCCGCCGGCAAGTGAGATAGATGTCTCCTCTTGAATACTTCATTCGAAGCGTTTTGATCCATCAAAGGTCGATAATTCTCGGCTTGAATCCTCTGCGCCTGAGCATCTAAAGCGGCCCGTTCCTTAGCCATCCTGATCTCCTTAGCCGCTAAATCCTCCTTGGCCTGTGTTATCTGATCCTTTAGCCTCACAATGTCCGCATTGTGCTGATCCTACATCGCCGAAGTAACTGTCGTGGTCAACAAGGTCACCCAGGCATCCATCAAACCGAAGAGAGAACTTGAGCCGGACGGCGCGCGGAGCCTCCTGCTCCTGTTACCGGTCCGGACGCCATTTGCAGTAGAGTTTTGCAGGGTTGGCTGTGTTCCGGCCATGAAGATTCCGACGTGGTTCGGTGGTTCAAGAAATTCCGGAATACTGGTGCCATCGGAATACCCTTCAAACACACCATCCTGAACTTGGTACAGGGATTCGGTTTCACTAGCGGATGACTCACCGTCAGAATAAGCGACCGTCTCACCTTCAGACACTGGTTCAGATCCGATCCCATGGACACATCCCACGAACGCATGCTTCACGGCGGGCTGAATCTGAGCGGGGCTTGCACGCTGAGCCGTCTTGACAAGGTCGGTGCAGATATCCGGCTCAGGGCCCGGTTCGCTGATCTTGCCGATGAAAACGTGAATTCCGCCAAAGGGAACCTGGTACCCATACTCAATTGAGCCGTCCTTGGGGCCCCATCCTGCATCGTCGATGTAGAGCTTGCCGCGACGACTCTTGGTCATCCGGCCAACCGTGTACCCTTTGAGTCCTTCAAAGCTGCCCTTCAAGAACTCGAAACCATCATGCGATAGCCCCACGGTGGGCGCCAACTGTCGTGGAAATATCACGTCAGATGTCCTCGTGAAAGGACTTAGTCGTGGAGCCATCGCTATGGGTTAGCTTAAAGGGGTTAAATCGGACAAAGGACACGAGGGATTTTATACTAGTTCGGCCCCTTCGATGAAGGTAAAGGCCTACGTTTAGTTGTGATGGGATTATTGGGGTCTCGATTACCAGGGAGCTCAACACGCTATGCCTGGCTCTCGAGTTGTTGTTTCTTGTCCCAGAACCGCCGCCGGGTCGTCCCCTTATATACACGGGTTAACACCCGGCCGGTTTACAGAGTCCCGAGGCCGACTCGTAACAGCGTCCGGCTCGGTCTCTCCTTTCCTTATCTTACAATACAAGTTACATGACTATATCGGTTTACCACTATGGGCCCTATTCCGCCTTTGGGCTCCGGGCCTCTAAGCTTCATTAGTAAAGCGCCATCTTCTGGGTGTTCATGGGCTTCAATATAGTTGAGGGTGAACCGGCCCCTCCTAGGCGGTTTACACTCAGTAGTTATATCCCCAACACTAACCATAGCATGCAACATATGGATCCAAATCAGCCCCTTACGAAGCAATGCATAAACTAGGGTTTAAGGTTCTGTCACTCTAGCAACCCATCATCTACTTATTACTTCCCAATGCCTTCCTCTAGGCCCAAATAATGGTGAAGTGTCATGTAGTCGATGTTCACATAACACCACTAGAGGAGAGACAACATACATCTCATCCAAATATCGAACGAATACCAAATTCACATGACTACTAATAGCAAGACTTCACCCATGTCCTCAGGAACGAACGGAACTACTCACAAAGCATATTCATGTTCATAATCAGAGGAGTATTAATATGCATAAAGGATCTGAACATATGATCTTCCACCAAGTAAACCAATTAGCATCAACTACAAGGAGTAATCAACACTACTAACAACCCACAAGTACCAATTTGTGGTTTTGATACAAGATTGGATACAAGAGATGAACTAGGGTTTGGAGAGGAGATGGTGCTGGTGAAGATGTTGATGGATATTGACCCCGTTCCGATGAGAGGATCGTTGGTGATGATGATGGTGATGATTTTCCCCTCCCGAAGGGAAGTTTCCCCGGCAGAACAGCTCTGCTGGAGCCCTAGATTGGTTCCGCCAAGGTTCCGCCTCGTGGCGGCGGAGTTTCGTCCCGTGAGCTTCCTTTTGATTTTTTCCAGGGTAAAAGACCTCATATAGCAGAAAATGGGCACCGGAGGGCCACCAGGGGGCCCAGGAGACAGGGGGGTGCCCCCCACCCTCCTGGCCAGGGTGTGGGCCCCCTCAGGTACTTTCTTTGCTCATAATTTCTTATTAATTACAAAAGTAACTTTTGTGGAGTTACGGGTGTTTTGGAGCTGTGCAGAATAGGTTTCCAATATTTGCTACTTTTCCAGCCAGAATCCCAGCTCCCGGCATTCCCCCTCTTCATGGTAAACCTTGTAAAATAAGAGAGAATAGCCATAAGTTTTGTGACATAACGTGTAATAACATCCCATAATGCAATAAATACTGATATAAAGGATGATGCAAAATGGACATATCAGTTTACTTATCGTACCACATACCTATTCCTTTTCGGAGTCTGAAACATTCTGGAAAGTGTCTCTTATGTACTCCTGCGGGGTCAAGGTTTCAATAATATTAGTTTCAACCTTTATAGGATTACGTGAGATATAATGTTTGATTCTTTGACCGTTCACCACCTTCGGATTTGTTCCTTCGGAGTTGTTGATTTTTATGGCACCGGAACAATAGACCTCCTCGATAACGTAAGGGCCTTCCCATTTAGAGAGAAGTTTTCCTACAAAAAATCTTAAACGAGAGTTGAATAGCAACACATAATCACCTACGTTAAACTCACACTTTTGTATCCTTTTGTCATGCCATCTTTTAACTTTTTCTTTAAACCGCTTGGCATTCTCATAGGCTTGGGTTCTCCATTCATCAAGTGAGCTAATATTAAATAACATCTTCTCACCGGCAAGTTTGAAATCATAGTTGAGCTCTTTAATAGCCCAATATGCCTTATGTTCAAGTTCGAGAGGTAAGTGGCATTCTTTTCCATAAACCATTTTATATGGAGACATACCCATAGGATTTTTATATGCAGTTCTATAGGCCCATAATTCATCATCAAGTTTCTTGCACCAATTCTTTCTAGATCTATTAACAGTCTTTTGCAAAATTAATTTGAGCTCTCTATTACTCAACTCTACTTGACCACTAGACTGTGGGTGATAAGGAGATGCAATTCTATGATTAACATCATACTTAGCAAGCATTTTACGAAAAGCACCATGAATAAAATGTGAACCACCATCAGTTATTAAGTATCTAGGGACTCCAAACCTCGGAAAAATAACTTCTTTAAGAATTTTAATAGAGGTGTTATGACCAGCACTACTAGTTGGAATAGCTTCTACCCACTTAGTAACATAATCAACAGCAACTAAAATATGTGTATATCCATTAGAGGCAGGAAAAGGTCCCATATAATCAAAGCCCCAAACATCAAATGGTGCAATAACAAGAGAATAGTTCATAGGCATTTCTTGATGTATACTAATATTACCAACTCTTTGACATTCATCACAAGACAAGACAAACTTATGGGCATCTTTGAAGAGAGTAGGCCAATAAAAACTTGAATGCAAAACCTTATGTGCAGTTATATCTCTAGTGTGGTGTCCTCCATATGCTTTGGAGTGACACTTGCGTACGATCTGTTCCTGTTCATGCTCAGGTACACAACGTCTAATAACACCATCTACTCCTTCTTTATAAAGGTGTGGGTCATCCCAGAAGTAATGTCTTAAATCATAAAATAACTTTTTGTTTTGCTGGTATGTGAAACTAGGTGGTATAAATTTAGCAACAATGTAATTAGCATAATCAGCATACCATGGAGCAGTACAAGAAGCATTTATGACCGCTAATTGTTCATCAGGAAAGCTATCATCAATAGGTAGTGGGTCAACAAGAACATTCTCTAACCTAGACAAGTTATCTGCAGCGGGGTTCTCAGCTCCCTTTCTATCAATAATATGCAAATCAAATTCTTGTAGTAGGAGAACCCATTTGATAAGTCTAGGTTTAGCATCTTTCTTTTCCATAAGATATTTAATAGCAGCATGATCAGTGTGAATAGTTACTATAGATTCTACAATATAAGGTCTGAACTTATCACATGCAAATACAACTGCTAAGAATTCTTTTTCAGTAGTAGCATAATTTCTCTGAGGAGTGTCTAGAGTCTTACTAGCATATTGAATAACATTTAATTTCTTATCAACTCTTTGCCCTAGAACAACACCTACAGCATAATCACTAGCATCACACATAATTTCAAAGGGTAAATTCCAATCAGGTGGCTGAACAATAGCTACAGAAATCAAAGCTTTCTTAAGTATTTCAAATGCTTCTACACAATCATCATCAAAGACAAAAGGAATATCTTTTTGTAATAGATTAGTCAGAGGCCTAGAGATTTTTATATAAGTCCTTAATAAACCTCCTATAAAAACCGGCATAACCTAGGAAATTTCTTATACCTTTAATGTCCTTGGGACACGGCATCTTTTCAATAGCATCAACTTTAGCCTTATCAACTTCAATACGTCTTTCAGAAATTTTATGCCCCAAGACAATGCCTTCATTAACCATAAAGTGGCACTTCTCCCAATTCAAGACGAGACTAGTGCCTTCACATCTCTGCAAAACTCGATCAAGGTTGCTCAAGCAATCATCAAAAGACGATCCATAAACGGAGAAATCATCCATGAATACCTCACAAATCTTTCCACAAAAGTCAGAGAATATAGCCATCATGCATCTTTGAAAGGTAGCAAGTGCATTACGTAAACCAAAAGGCATACGTCTATAAGAAAAAGTACCAAAAGGGCAAGTAAAAGTAGTCTTTTCTTGATCGTCCGCTGACACATGTATTTGAGAGAAACCAAAATGACCATCTAGAAAGCAGAAATGTGTATGTTTGGATAGTATTTCTAGCATTTTATCAATAAAAGGTAAAGGATAATAATCTTTCTTAGTAGCTTTATTTAATTTGCGGAAATCAATTACCATCCTATAACATGTGATAATTCTTTGCAGGATCAATTCATCTTTATCATTAGGGACTACTGTAATACCTCCCTTCTTAGGGACACAATGGACAGGACTTACACACTCGCTATCAGCAACAGGATAAATTATACCTCCCTCAAGGAGCTTTAGTATTTCCTTTCTTACCACTTCTTTCATCTTAGGATTTAACCGTTGTTGATGATCTCTAACTGGTTTGGCACCTTCTTCCAATTTAATTTTGTGTTGGCATAGAGTGGGACTAATGCCCTTTAGATCATTGAGAGTATATCCAATAGCAGCACGGTGCTTCTTCAGAGTCTTCAATAATCTTTCCTCTTCCTACTCTGAAAGGTTAGCACTAATAATAACAGGATATATCTTCTTTTCCTCAAGATAAGCATATTTATGATTATCAGGTAATGGTTTAAGCTCAAACACGGGATCACCCTTGGGTGGAGGAGGATCCCCTAGGATTTCAACAGGAAAGTTGTGTTTCAAAATAGGACCATGTTCAAAGAATACTTCATCTATCTCCCTTCTTTCATTCATAAACATATCATTTTCATGGTCTAGCAAATATTGTTCTAAGGGATCAGTAGGAGGCACGACAATAGAAGCAATACCAATTACTTCATCCTTACTAGGCAATTCTTTATCTTGGGGTTGTCTACGAAATTTAGCAAAATTAAACTCATGTTTCATATCCCCCAAGCCAATTGTAACAACATCCTTTTCACAATCAATCTTAGCATTAACAGTATTCAAGAAGGGTCTACCAAATATTCAAGAAGGAAATCAGCAGGGTATTTAACTTTCCCACACAAGACTTCAACATCTCTAACAATCCCAATTGGTGAAATAGTATCTCTATGGCAAGCTTAATTGTAACATCAATATCTTCTAACTCAGCGGGTGCAATATCATGCATAATTTCTTTGTACAAGGAAATAGGTATTGCATTAGCACTAGCACCCATATCACATAAGCCATGATAACAATGATCTCCTATTTTAACAGAGATAACAGGCATGCCTACAACAGGTCTATGTATCTTAGCATCGGGTCTAGCAACATTAGCAGCTTCCTCGCAGAAGTAAATAACATGCCCATCAATATTACCAGCTAAGAGATCTTTAACCATAGCAATACTAGGTTCAACTTTAATTTTCTCAGGAGGTGTATATGTTCTAGTATTACTCTTACGAACAACAGTTGAAACTTTAGCATGATCCTTTATCCTAACTGGGAATGGTGGTTTCTCAACATAAGTAGTAGGAACAATAGGATCATTATAAGTGATAATGTTTTCTTCAACTGTAACAGGTGAAACTACTTTTACTTCAATGGGAGGATTATATTTAAACCACTTCTCCTTAGGGAGATCAAAGTGAGTAGCAAAAGATTCACAGAAAGAAGCTACTATCTCAGAGTCAAGTCCATATTTAGTGCTAAATCCACGAAAGCATCGGTATCCATAAAAGACTTAACACAATCAAACTTAGGTGTCATACCTGACTCATTACCATCGTCGGAACCCCAATCTTTAGAGTTGCGTTTAATTCTTTCCAATAAATCCCACTTGAATTCAATAGTCTTCAGCATATAAGAACCAGCACAGGAAGTATCGACCATGGTGCGCTCATTGAGAGAAAGCCAAGCATAATTTTTTTGAATAATCATTTCTCTTGAGAGCTCATGATTGGGGCATGAATATAACATTGAATTAAGCCTCCGCCTAGCTTGAGCGATGCTTTCTCCTTCACGAGGCCAAAAATTATATATATAATTACGATCACGATGAACAAGATGCATAGGATAAAACTTCTGGTGAAATTCCAGCTGCAATCATTTATAGTCCCAAGATCCCGTATCATCACATAGCCTATACCATGTCAATGCATATCCCTTCAAAGATAAAGGGAAGACCTTCCTCTTAACAACATCATCGGGCATACCTGGAAGCCTAAATAATGCACAAACTTCATCCACATAGATAAGGTGTAAATCGGGATGCAATGTTCCATCTCCTGCAAAGGGATTAGCTAGCAGTTTCTCTACCATACCCGAAGTAATTTGAAAGTAAACATTTTCAGTAGGTTCAGTAGGTTGAGGAGAAACTCTTTGCTCTACTGGTCGGGGTGAAGATTCCCCGAACAATCCCCTCAAAGGATTAGTTTCCATAGTAACAAGTGATAGTAAATTTCAGCACACTATATAAATGTTTCCTTACCAAGTTCCACTCACCAAAGGCGCTTCACTCCCCAGCAATGGCGCCAGAAAAGAGTCTTGATGACCCACAAGTATAGGTGATCTATCGTAGTCCTTTCAATAAGTAAGAGTGTCAAACCCAACAAGGAGCAGAAGGAAATGACAAGCGGTTTTCAGTAAGTTATTTTCTGCAAGCACTGAAACTGTAGGTAACAGATAGTTTTATGATAGGATAATTTGTAACGGGTAACAAGTAATGAAAGTAAATAAAGTGCAGCAAGGTGGCCCAATCCTTTTTGTAGCAAAGGACAAGCCTCTACAAATTCTTATAATGAGAAAAGCGCTCCCGAGGACACATGGGAATTATCGTCAAGCTAGTTTTCATCACGCTCATATGATTCGTGTTCGTTACTTTGATAATTTGATATGTGGGTGGACCGGTGCTTGGGTACTGCCCTTTCTTGGACAAGCATCCCACTTATGATTAACCCCTATTGCAAGCATCCGCAACTACAAAAGAAGTATTAAGGTAAACCTAACCATAGCATGAAACTAGTGGATCCAAATCAGCCCCTTACGAAGCAACGCATAAACTAGGGTTTAAGCTTCTATCACTCTAGCAACCCATCATCTACTTATTACTTCCCAATGCCTTCCTCTAGGCCCAAATAATGGTGAAGTGTCATGTAGTCGACGTTCACATAACACCACTTGAGGAGAGACAACATACATCTCATCAAAATATCGAATGAATACCAAATTCACATGACTACTAATAGCAAGACTTCACCCATGTCCTCAGGAACAAAGGTAACTACTCACAAAGCATATTCATGTTCATAATCAGAGGGGTATTAATATGCATTAAGGATCTGAACATATAATCTTCCACCGGATAAACCAACTAGCATCAACTACAAGGAGTAATCAACACTACTAGCAACCCACAGGTGCCAATCTGAGGTTTTGGTAAAAAGATTGGATACAAGAGATGAACTAGGGTTTGAGAGGAGTTGGTGTTGGTGGAGATGTTGATGGAGATTGACCCCCTCCCGATGAGAGGATCATTGGTGATGACAATGGTGATGATTTTCCCCTCTCGGAGGGAAGTTTCCCTGGCAGAACAGCTCCGCGGGAGCCCTAGATTGGTTCCGCCAAGGTTCCACCTCGTGGCGGCAGAGTTTCCTCCCGTAAGCTTGCTTATGATTTTTTCCAGGGTAAAAGACTTCATATAGCATAAGATGGGCACCGGAGGGCCACCAGGGGGCCCACGACACATGGGGGCGCGCCTAGTAGGGGTGGGCGCGCCCCCCACCCTCGTGGACAGGGTGTGGTCCCCCTCTGGCACTTCTTTCACTCAATAATTCTTATTAATTCCAAAAATGACTTTCGTGGAGTTTCAGGACTTTTGGAGCTGTGCAGAATAGGTTTCCAATATTTGCTCCTTTTCCAGCCCAGAATCCCAGCTGCCGGCATTCTCCCTCTTCATGATAAACCTTGTAAAATAAGAGAGAATAGCCATAAGTATAGTGACATAACATGTAATAACAACCCATAATGCAATAAATATCGATATAAAAGCATGATGCAAAATGGACGTATCAAGGTGGAGGGCTTTAGTTACGACCCTTTAGTCTCGGTTCGTGAACCGGGACAAATGGACCTCATGTTCCGGTTCGAATGGCCCTTTTACTACTAGTGAATCGTCATCGAACATTAAGCGTGCGGACCCTACGGGTTCGAGAACTATGTAGACATGACCGAGTCACGTCTCCGGTTAATAACCAATAGCGGAACCTGGATGCTCATATTGGTTCCTACATATTCTACGAAGATCTTTATCGGTCAAATCGCATAACAACATACGTTGGTCCCTTTGTCATCGGTATGCTACTTGCCCGAGATTCGATCGTCGGTATGTCAATACCTAGTTCAATCTCGTTGCCGGCAAGTCTCTTTACTCGTTCCATAATACTTCATCCCGTAACTAACTCATTAGTCACAATGCTTGCAAGGCTTATAGTGATGATTATTACCGAGAGGGCCCAAAGATACCTCTCCGAAACACGGAGTGACAAATCCTAATCTCGATCTATGCCAACCCAACAACCACCTTCGGAGACACCTGTAGAGCACTTTTATAATCACCCTTTTACGTCGTGATGTTTGGTAGCACATAGAGTGTTCCTCCGGTATTCGGGAGTTGCATAATCTCATAGTCTGAGGAACTTGTATAAGTCATGAAGAAAGCAGTGGAAATGAAACTAACACGATCATAATGCTAAGCTAACGGATGGGTCACGTACATCACATCATTCACCTAATGATGTGATCTTGTTCATCAAATGAAAACAGATGTCTATGGTTAGGAAACATAACCATCTTAGATAAACAAGCTAGTCAAGTAGAGGCATACTGGGGACTATATATTTTGTCTATGTATTCACACATATACTAAGTTTCCGGTTAATACAATTCTAGCATGAATAATAAACATTTATCATGAATTAAGGAAATAAATAATAACTTTATTATTGCCTCTAGGGCATATTTCCTTTGGTCTCCCACTTGCACTTGAGTCAATAATCTAGATTACATAGTAATGATTCTAACACCCATAGACCTTTGGTGCTGATCATGTTTTGCTCGTGAGAGAGGCTTAGTCAATGGGTCTGCAACATTCAGATCCATGTGTATCTTGCAAATCTCTATGTCCCTTTCCGACACTTGATGACGGATGGAATTGAAGTGTCTCTTGATGTGCTTGGTTCTCTTGTGAAATTTGGATTCCTTTGCCAAGGCAATTGCACCATTATTGTCACAAAAGATTTTCATTGGACCCTATGCAGTAGGTATGACACCTAGATCGGATATGAACTCCTTCATCCAAACTCCTTCATTTGCTGCTTCCGAAGCAGCAATGTACTCCACTTCACACATAGATCCCGCCACGACGCTCTGCTTGGAACTGCACCAACTGACAGCTCCTCCATTCAATAAAGATACGTATCCGGTTTGTGACTTAGAGTCATCTGGACCAGTGTCAAAGCTTGCATTGACGTAACCGTTTACAACGAGCTCTTTTTCACCTCCATAAACGAGAAACATATCCTTAGTCCTTTTCAGGTATTTCAGGATGTTCTTGACCGTTGTCTAGTGCTCCACTCCGGATTACTTATGTACCTCCCTGCTATGCTTATATCAAGACATACATCAGTTCTGGTACACAACATTGCGTACATGATAGAACCTATGGCTGAAGCATAGGGAATGACTTTCATTTTCTCTCTATCTTCTGCGGTGGTCGGGCTTTGAGTCTGACTCAACTTCACACCTTGTAACACAGGCAAGAACCCTTTCTTTGACTGATCCATTTTGAACTTCTTCAAAACTTTATCAAGGTATGTGCTTTGTGAAAGTCCAATTAAGCGTCTTGATCTATCTCTATAGATTTTGATGCCCAATATGTAAGCAGCTTCTCCAAGGTCTTTCATAGAAAAACTCTTATTCAGGTATCCCTTTATGCTATCCAGAAATTCTATATCATTTCCAATCAACAATATGTCATCTACATATAAGATTAGAAATGCTACAGAGCTCCCACTCACTTTCTTGTAAATACATGCTTCTCCAAAAGTCTGTATAAAACCATATGCTTTGATCACACTATCAAAACATTTATTCCAACTCCGAGAGGCTTGCACCAGTACATAAATGGATCGCTGGAGCTTGCACACTTTGTTAGCACCCTTTCGATCGACAAAACCTTCCGGTTGCATCCTATACAACTCTTCTTCCAAAAATCCATTATGGGATGCAGTTTTGACATCCATTTGCCAAATTTCATAATCATAAAATGCAGCAATTGCTAACATGATTCAGACAGACTTAAGCATCACTACGGGCGAGAAAGTCTCATCGTAGTCAACTCCTTGAACTTGTCGAAAACCTTTTGCAACAAGTCAAGCTTTGTAAACAGTAACATTACCGTCTGTACCAGTCTTCTTCTTAAAGATCCATTCATTTTCTATGGCTTGCCAATCATCGGGCAAGTCCACCAAAGTCCATACTTTGTTCTCATACATGGATCCCATCTCAGATTTCATGGCCTCAAGACATTTCGTGCAATCTAGGCTCATCATCGCTTCCTCATAGTTCGTAGGTTCATCATGGTCTAGTAACATGACTTCCAGAACATGATTACCATACCACTCTGGTGTGCATCTTACTCTGGAAGGCCTACGAGGTTCGGTAGTAACTTGATCTGAAGCTTCATGATCATCATCATTAGCTTCCTCACTAATTGGTGTAGGAATCACGGGAACTGATTTCTGTGATGAACTACTTCCCAATAAGGGAGAAGGTAAAGTTACCTCATCAAGTTCTACTTTCCTCCCACTCACTTCTTTCGAGAGAAACTCCTTCTCTAGAAAGGATCCATTCTTAGCAACAACATTTTTTCCTTCGGATCTGTGATAGAAGGTGTACCTGATAGTTTCCTTTGGGTATCCTATGAAGACGCACTTATCCGATTTGGGTTCGAACTTACTAGGTTGAAGATTTTTCACATAAGCATCGCAACCCCAAACTTTAAGACACGACAACTTTGGTTTCTTGCCAAACTACAGTTCATAAGGCGTCGTCTCAACAGATTTTGATGGTGCCCTATTTAAAGTGAATGCAGCCGTCTCTAGAGCATAACCCCAAAACGATAGCGGTAAATCAGTAAGAGACATCATAGATCGCACCACATCTAATAAAGTGCGGTTACGACGTTCGGACACACCATTTCACTATGGTGTTCGAGGTGGCGTTAATTGTGAAACTATCCCATGTTGTTTCAAATGAAGACCAAATTCGTAACTCAAATATTCTCCTCCACGATCAGATCATAGGAACTTTATTTTCTTGTTACGATGATTTTCCACTTCACTATGAAATTCTTTGAACTTTTCAAATGTTTCAGACTTATGCTTCATTAAGTAGATATAACCATATTTGCTCAAATCATCTGTGAAGGTAAGAAAATAACGATACCCACCACGAGCATCAACACTCATTGGACCGCATACATCTGTATGTATTATTTCCAACAAGTCAGTAGCTCGTTCGATTGTTCCGGAGAACAGAGTTTTAGTCATCTTGCCCATAAGGCACGGTTCGCAAGCACCAAGTGATTCATAATCATGTGATTCCAAAATTCCATCAGTATGGACTTTCTTCATGCGCTTTACACCGATATGACCCAAAACGGCAGTGCCACAAATAAGTTGCACTATCATTATTAAACTTCAATCTTTTGGCTTCAACACTATGAATATGTGTATCACTACTATCGAGATTCAACAAAAATAGACCACTCAGCAGGGGTGCATGACCATAAAAGCCATTACTCATATAAATAGAACAACCATTATTTTCTGATTTAAATGAATAACCATCTCGCATTAAACAAGATCCATATATAATGTTCATGCTCAACGCCGGCACAGAATAACAATTATTGAGGTCTAAAACTAATCCCGATGGTAGATGTAGAGGTAGTGCGCCGACCGCGATCACATCGACTTCGGAACCATTTCCCATGAGCATCGTCACCTCATCCTTAGCCAATCTTCACTTAATCCATAGCCCATGTTTCGAGTTGCAAATATGAGCAACATAACCAGTATCAAATACCCAGGCGCTACTGCGAGCATTAGTTAAGTACACATCAATAACATGTATATCAAATATACCTTTCACTTTGCCATCCTTCTTATCCGCCAAATACTTGGGGCAGTTCCGCTTCCAGTGACCAGTCTCTTTGCAGTAGAAGCACTCAGTTTCAGGCTTAGGTCCAGACTTGGGTTTCTTCTCTTGAGCAGTAACCTTTTTGCCATTCTTATTGAAGTTCCCTTTCTTCCCTTTGCCCTTTTTCTTGAAACTAGTGGTCTTATTGCCCATCAACACTTGATGCTCCTTTTTTGATTTCTACCTCCGCGGCCTTTAGCATCGTGAAGAGCTCAGGAATAGTCTTGTCCATCCCTTGCATATTATAGTTCATCACGAAGCTCTTGTAGCTTGGTGGCAGTGATTTTAGAATTCTGTCAATGACACTATCATCAGGAAGATTAACTCCCAGTTGAATCAAGTGATTATTATACCCAGACATTTTGAGTATGTGTTTACTGACAGAACTATTCTCCTCCATCTTGTAGCTATAGAACTTATTGGAGACTTCATATCTCTCAATCTGGGCATTTGCTTGAAATATTAACTTCAACTCCTGGAACATCTCATATGCTCCATGACGTTCAAAACATCGTTGAAGTCCCGGTTCTATGCTGTAAAGCATGGCACACTGAACTATCGAGTAGTCATCATCTTTGCTCTGCCAGACGTTCTTAACATCGTCAGTAGCATCTGCAGCAGGCCTGGCACCTAGCGGCGCTTCTAGGACGTCATTCTTCTGTGCAGCAATGAGGATAATACTCAAGTTACGGACCCAGTCTGTGTAGTTGCTGCCATCATCTTTCAACTTAGCTTTCTTTAGGAACGCATTAAAATTCAAAGGAACGGTAGCACGGGCCATTGATCTACAACAACATAGACATGCAAAATACTATTAGGTACTAAGTTCATGATAAATTAAAGTTCAATTGATCATCTTACTTAAGAACTCCCACTTAGATAGAAATCCCTCTAATCATCTAAGTGATCACGTGATCCAAATCAACTAAACCATGTCCGATCATCACGTGAGATGGAGTAGTTTTCAATGGTGAACATCACTATGTTGATCATATCTACTATATGATTCACGCTCGACCTTTCGGTCTCAGTGTTCCAAGGCCATATCTGCATATGCTAGGCTCGTCAAGTTTAACCGAGTATTCTGCGTGTGCAAAACTGGCTTGCACCTATTGTATGTGAATGTAGAGCTTATCACACCCGATCATCACGTGGTGTCTTGGCACGACGAACTGTAGCAATGGTGCATACTCAGGGAGAACACTTGTACCTTGAAATTTAGTAAGGGATCATCTTATAATGCTACCGACGTTCTAAGCAAAATAACATGCATAAAGGATAAACATCACATACAATTTAAATATGTGACATGATATGACCATCATCATCTTGTGCTCATGATCTCCATGACTTAAGCATCATCATGATCTCCAATGTCACCTGTGCGACACCTTGATCTCCATCGTAGCATTGTTGTCGTCTCGCCACGTATTGTTACTATGACTATCGCTACCTCTTAGTGATAAAGTAAAACAATTACATGGCGATTGCATTGCATACAATAAAGCGACAACCATATGGCTCCTGCCAGTTGCCGATAACTTTGTTACAAAACATGATCATCTCATACAACAATTTATATCACATCATGCATGTACATATCACATCACAGCAAGCCCTGCAAAAACAAGTTAGACGTCCTCTACTTTGTTGTTGCAAGTTTTACGTGGCTGCTACGGGCTTCTAGCAAGAACCGTTCTTACCTACGCATCAAAACCACAACAATATTTCATCAAGTGTGCTATTTTAACCTTCAACAAGGACCGGGCGTAGCCACACTCGATTCAACTAAAGTTAGAGAAACAGACACTCACCAGCCACCTATGTGCAAAGCACGTCGGTAGAACCAGTCTCGCGTAAGCGTACGCGTAATGTCGGTCTGAGCCGCTTCATCTAACAATACCGCCGAATCAAAGTATGACATGCTAGTAAGCAGTATGACTATTATCGCCCACAACTCTTTGTGTTCTACTCGTGCATATAACATCTACGCATAGACTTGGCTCTGATACCACTGTTGGGGAACGCAATAATTTCAAAAAAAATCCTATGATCATGCAAGATATGTCTATGTGATGCATAGCAACAAGAGGGGAGAGTGTGTCCATGTACCCTCGTAGACCGAAAGCGGAAGCATTTAGTTAACGCGATTGATGTAGTCGAACGTCTTCGCGATCCAACCGATCCAAGCAACGAACATATGGCACCTCCACATTCAGCACATGTTCAGCTCGAAGATGTCCCTCGTACTCTTGATCGAGTTGAGGCCGAGGGAGAGTTTCATTAGCACGACGGCGTGGTGACGGTGATGATGAAGTTACCGGCGCATGGGCTTCACCTAAGCACTACGACGATGTGACTAAGGTGTGTAACTGTGGAGGGGGGCACCGCACATGGCTAAACAATATCAACATGTGTGTCTAAGGGGTGCCCCACTCCCCCGTACATAAAGTAGTGGAGGAGGGGGAGGGTCGGCCCTCTATGGCGCCCCCAAGGGGGGAGTCCTACTTCCAGCGGGAGTAGTATTCCCCCTTCCCAAGTTGGAGTAAGAGAGGAAGGAAGGGGGAGAGAGAGGGAAGGAAAGGGGGGCCGCCCCCCACCCAATTTGGATTGGGCTTGGGGGCGCCCTCCACCTGGTCGTCACCTCCTCTCTCCCACTATGGCCCAATAAGGCCCATACACTCCTCGAGGGGTTCCGGTAACCCCCGAGTACTCCGGTAAATTCCCGAGCTCATCCGGTACCATTCCGATGTACAAACATAGTCGTCCAATATATCAATCTTCATGTCTCAACCATTTAGAGACTCCTCGTCATGTCCGTGATCACATCCGGAACTCTGAACTACCTTCGGTACATCAAAACACATAAACTCATAATACCAATCGTCATTGAATGTTAAGCGTGCGGACCCTACGGGTTCGAGAACTATGTAGACATGACCGAGACACATCTCCGGTCAATAACCAATAGCGGAACCTGGATGCTCATATTGGTTCCTACATATTCTACGAAGATCTTTATCGGTCAAACCGCATAACAATATATGTTGTTCCCTTTGTCATCGGTATGTTACTTGCCCGAGATTCGATCGTCGGTATCTCAATACCTAGTTCAATCTCATTGCCGGCAAGTCTCTTTACTCGTTAAGTAATACTTCATCCCGCAACTAAATCATTAGTCACAATGCTTGCAAGGCTTATAGTGATGAGTATGACCGAGAGGGCCCAGAGATACCTCTCCGAAACACGGAGTGACGAATCCTAATCTTGATCTATGCGAACCCAACAAACACCTTCAAAGACACCTGCAGAGCACCTTTATAATCACCCTTTTATGTTGTGATGTTTGGTAGCACACATACTGTTCCTCCGATATTCGAGAGTTGCATAATCTCATAGTGTGAGGAACTTGTATAAGTCATGAAGAAAGCAATAGCAATGAAACTAACACGATCATAATGCTAAGC
The DNA here is from genome assembly GCF_018294505.1 of Triticum aestivum. Classification (NCBI taxonomy): domain Eukaryota; kingdom Viridiplantae; phylum Streptophyta; class Magnoliopsida; order Poales; family Poaceae; genus Triticum; species Triticum aestivum. The sequence continues at coordinate 76,082,738 of NC_057798.1, forward strand.
TAGCGGATGGGTCATGTCCATCACATCATTCTCCTAATGATGTGATCCCATTTATCAAATGACAACACATGTCTATGGTTAGGAAACATAACCATCTTTGATAAATGAGCTAGTCAAGTAGAGGCATACTAGGGACTATATATTTTGTCTATGTATTCACACACGTACTAAGTTTCCGGTTAATACAATTCTAGCATGAATAATAAACATTTATCATGAATTAAGGAAATAAACAATAACTTAATTATTGCCTCTAGGGCATATTTCCTTCATAAGTTAGCTATAGTGCTTGTCCTGAAAGCACGCTGTTGCTACGCCTTTCTCCTTTATTTTTATTTTTATTTTATTTTCCTTCACATTTTCTTTTTTTCCTTTCCCCTTTTTCTATTTCTTTCATTTTCATTTAATTTTGTATATCTTTTTTATTTTATTTTCTTTTCATTACCAGTAGCGCTTTCCGCGCAAACCATGCTGCTACAACCATCTTAGCAGCAGCGCGCTTTTCGTGAGCTTGCTGCTACTATTCCTAGCCTACCAAGAACAGTGTGGAATTATAGTAGTAGCGGTTCTTTCATCTAGCGCGCTAGTGCTATAAGCTTAGCTGCAGCGCATTTATTTATCGGGCGCTAGTGGTAAGTAGTAGCAGCGATTCTTTTTGACATGCGCTACTGGTACGTTTCTATGTATAAGGTTTTCCCTAGTAGTGGGAGCGGGGTAAACGAGTTATACCCTCCATAGGCCAGGAAGAAGCCGCAGCGGCGGTGGCAGTAGCACCAGCGTCCTCAGCTGCCTTCATGTCGGCCTCGAGCTTCTCGGCATCAAGATGGTCTGCTTCGGTCTGAAACATGGTGTGAACGAAGACGACACGGACATAGAGGAAGTAGCGGATCGAAGGCGAGCAGCCGCGTGGTGGCTTCCCAGAAACCTATTCGCCCCTCTCCCATGCTACGTCTCCAACGTATCTATATTTTTTGATTGTTTCATGATATTATATTATCTGTTTTTTTGGCGATATAACTATTAAGTATGACCCGCCCAGGAGGGGCCGGGTTATACCTATGGCGATTCATCATATGAACCCCATGAGGATATTGAAGATGGCGGTTTAGTTAAGGGCCCAAGGCCCAAAGGCGGCCTAAGGCCCGTAGGGATAAACTGCCATATATGTAAAGACTTGTATTGTAAGGCATGTAAAGATAGTCACCGTGCCGGACACGTTATCTATGAGCCGACCGGGACTCCGTGAGCCGCTGGGCGTCGACCTGTGTATATAAAGGGATGACCCGGCGACGGCTCAGGGGAAGAGACAACAGATTGAAAGCTAGGTCAAGCGGATTCGCTCCCTGGTAATCGAGACATAAGCAATACCCCTTCAAACTGGATTAGGCCTTTACCTTCACCGCAAGGGGCCGAACCAGTATAAACTCCCGTGTCCTTTGTCCTGTTTAACCCCTTTAAGCTACCTGGTTGTGATGGCTCTATGACTAAGTCCTTTTGCTAGGACATCTGCCGTGACATTTCCATGACAGTTGGCGCCCATCGTGGGGCCAGCGCACGGTGGTTTTGTGTTCTTAAAGGGCAGCTTCGAAGGGCTCAAGGGATACGTTGTGGGCTGGATGACCAAGAGTCATCGCGGCAAGCTCTACATCGACGATGCAGGCTGGGGCCCCGAGGCCTGCTCAATTGAGTACGGGTACCGGGTCCCCTTTGGTGGGATCCACGTCTTCATTGGCAAGATCAGCGAGCCGGGCCCTGAGCCGGACATCTGCACCGACATCATCGAGATGGCTCAGTGTGCGATACCCACCCGAGCTCAGCCCGCTGTGAAACGTGCCTTCGTGGGATGCATCCATGGAGCGGAATTTGATGAAGGATCTATGTCTGGCGGTGAGACGACCATCTACTCTGACGGTGAGTCGTCCACTGGCGAGACTACTTCGTTGTATCAACTGTAAGATGGTGGGCTTGGGGGCTATTCTGATGGCGACAGTATTCCGACCCCTATGAGCCACCAAACAGAGCCGGGATCTTCATGGCTGGCACGCAACCTAGGCAAAACTCTTCAACCGCGGCAGCACTGACTTCCGGGTCAGCGGCGGTGACGGCAGCCGGGGTAGGTGGCCTTGTGCGCCCGTCGACTCAGGTTTTGATGGCTTTAATGGATAAGCTGACAGAGCTGTTGACAGGAGTGGTCAAATCAAGCTCAGCATGATGCGGAGGTTGCAAAGTTACGTGATGAGGTAGCACTAGCCAAGGAAGACCTGGCAGCAGAGGATGTCAGGATAACCGCGGAATGGGCTGCTCTGGATGCTCAGGCCCAACCAATTCAGTCAGAGGCCTTCCGGCTTATGATGGATCAAAACGCTTCAAATGAAATCATGAGGAGGAGGCACCAGCCCCGTTTACCTCCGGTTTACGAGGCTAGAAATCTCTTCCACACGCCTGGTGCGGGGACCAGTAACCCGCCAGAGATAAACCGGACTGCGGCACCCGGGGCTGGGATGCCGGTTCAACCACGCATAACAGAACCCCCTCGTCTGAATACCGCTCCGCCTCAGCATGTACTGACACCATTGGGTCATTATTCTAATCCTTTGGAGAACATGATTGTTGTGGCGGCACTATTGGCGGCTCTCCCGGTGGATGGCGACTCTCCAACGGCGGTTGAAACACGAAGGGTTAGTGAACTTCTTCAGACAGCATTGGCGCAACAGGAGGCATATTCTTACAGTCGAGATAGGATTCACTCGACCCCTCACCCAAGCCAGAGTTATAGCAAGCACATGGACTCACCAGGTGTTTCAAGCAACACCCAGCGCCGTGACCAGCCGCGTGGGCATGACCCGGTGCACGATGGATCTCTTAACTTGGTCGATCAGGACAAAGTGCGTCAAGAAGCCGAGCAGGAGGCTCACCAGCCCCTTCTAGTTTATCCAACAACTTCGCTTGAGGCAGGCGTGACCTCTAGATCTACAGGTGTACCCTGTTTGGTGTCGGCTCTGCGTAATGAGCGTTTGCCCAAGGATTTCAAAGGACCTCGAAAGGTGCCTAATTACACAGCCGACTTACCCCCTGAGGCGTGGATTGAAAGTTATGAGATGGCCATGGAATTATTGGAAGTCAATGACGCTGTGTGTGCCAAGTACTTCACCATGAGGCTGGATGGAACGGCCCGTACTTGGTTAAAGGGGCTGCCGGCTAATTCCATCGGGTCATGGGCTGAGTTAAAAGCCTGGTTTATTCAGAACTTTAAGGACACATGCAAGCAGCCCATGTCAATTGTGGACTTGGCTACTTGCACCCAAGAGGAGGGTGAATCAACGACCCATTGGGTGCGTCAGGTCAAGGCTATCATACATTCATCTGATAACATGAATGCCGGCTCTACGGTCTTAATGTTGGAGAAAAATTGTCATTTTTTGCCTCTTAAACAGAAGCTGGGGTGGCTGAAGCGCGATTGTAATGATATCGGGCAGCTGATGGCAGCTCTAATCAAATATGCCAACACTAATAGTACCAAGGACCCCGAGTCTGACGATGAAAAGTCAGGGAAGGAAAAAAATGGCAACGCCAAGGGTCAGCAACATAACCTGGCGAATCAGGGGGGCAACGGTAAACACAAGGCTGATGGCAGCTCGAAGTTTGTGGCTAACACCAATAATCAGCATCGTAAGGGGAGGCCGCCTCCTCGGAACAGTGGACCAGATCCTACTCTTGACCAGTTGTTGAACGAGCCCTCTCCAAAGCATGGCACACAAGGGAAGCCAGCTACGCACCTTTTGAAGGATTGTTCCATTATGAGGGCTTTCAAAAATTCTAACTCGTTTCATAGTAATCATGGGCCGGGCGGTGGCTCGGGTGGTGGCGGTTCTCATGGCCCAGGTTATGGAGGTGGCAGTTCTAATTCCGGCTTCTAGGGCCACCAAGGTAATCAGGGTGGTTATAATCAAGGTAATCAGGGTGGTTACAATTAGCAATCCGGCCAGGGGGGTCAGCAGCAGAAGCAATCCAGATATCAGAGTAATCCGAAGTAGTTGAATAGTGGGTAGTATCATGTTTTCACCACGAGTTTATGCAAGTGGGACCAGCAGCTCCACAAGAGGGCCGTGAACGCCGTTGAGCCGACAGTTCCTCATTACTTGCGATGGTCTGAGCAGCCCATTATGTGGATTCGAGCGGATCACCCTCCCCGGGTCGATAACCCGGGTCACTTAGCTTTGGTGGTGGCGCCTCAAGTTGGTGGATACAAATTCACTAAGGTACTCATGGATGGAGGTAGTACCATTAACATCCTTTATTATGAGACTTTCTGTCGCATGGGGTTAACTGATAAAAATCTTAAGACATACAATACGGTTTTCCATGGAGTGGTGCCTGGTAAGTCGGCATACCCTGTGGGCAAGATTGAGCTGGAAGTGGCCTTTGGAGGTGAGCGTGATTCTAGGGCTGAGAAGTTAACCTTTGAAGTGGTCATAATCAGGAGCCCATACCATGCTCTATTTGGACGGCCGGCCTATGCCAAGTTCATGGCACGTCCGTGTTATGTTTATCTACAGCTCAATATGTCGGGTTATAAAGGGACCATCACAGTGCATGGGAGTCGGAAGATAGCCCTAGAGTGTGAAGAAGGTGACGCTGCTTATGCTGAGTTTGTCTGTGCAACAGAAGAGTTGAAGTTTTACAAGGACAATGTTAACCCGACGGATATGACATCTTTGAAAAAGCCAACTACAGAGCATGATTCGGTGCTGAAGTTTAAGTCAGCCGATGAAACCAAGCTGGTTGATTTTGTTCGTGGTGACTCATCCAAGCAGTTCAGTATCAGTGCTAATTTAGATCCAAAATAGGAAAGCGCGCTCATCGAGTTCATCCATGAGAACCAGGACATCTTTGCGTGGAAACCTTCTGACATGCGGGGTGTACCGAGGGAACTCACTGAGCACACTCTCAATATTGATCTGAAATTTAAGCCAGTCAAGCAATTCCTCCGTCGTTTCAATGAGGAGAGGCGTAAAGCCATTGGTCAAGAAGTGGTCCGGCTCTTGGCAGTTGGGTCCATTGTTGAAGTCTTTCATCCTGAGTGGTTGGCTAACCTGGTGCTGGTGCTTAAGAAGAACGGCACTTGGCGTACGTGTGTGGACTACACGGATTTAAACAAGGCTTGTCCGGCTGATCCTTTCGCTCTTCCTCGTATTGATCAAATCATTGATGCTACGGCGGGTTGTGAGTGTTTGAGTTTTTTGGATGCTTATTCTAGTTATCATCATATCAAGATGGTAGTTAAGGACCAGGAGAAGACAGCATTCATCACTCCCTTTGGAGCCTTCTACTATGTGTATATGCCTTTCGGGCTCAAGAGTGCCCAGGCGACTTACCAGCGATGTGTGCTGAATTGTCTTCACAGTCAGATTGGGTGCAACGTTCATGCTTATGTGGACGATATTGTGATGAAGTCCAGAGAGAATGAAACTTTGATAGATAAGAAACCTTCGATAATCTCCGGGTCTACAAGATGATGCTTAACCTGGCCAAGTGCGTTTTTGGTGTGCCAGCAAGCGAGCTTTTGGGTTTTCTGGTTTCTAACAGAGGCATCGAGGCTAACCCGGAGAAGATCAAGGCCATCACCTCCCTAGCAAAGTCGGCGTGTATCAATGATGTTCAGTGGCTGGCGGGTCGTATTGCTGCTTTAAGCCGGTTCATAAGCCGGTTGGGTGAGAAGGCCATACCGCTTTATCAGATGATGAAGAAAACAGATAACTTCGTCTAGAGTGATGCTGCTAACGACGCATTTGAATACTTGAAGAGGCAGCTAGCTGAGCCGCCAGTCCTTGCTGCTCCCATTGATAAGGAGCCATTACTATTATATGTGGCCGCTAACACCCATGCCGTCAGTGTAGCCATTGTGGTGGAACGGAAGGAGGCTGACAAGGAATATCCGGTTCAACGGCTGGTTTACTACATAAGTGAGGTGCTTATGGAGGCCAAGCAGAGGTATCCACATTGGCAAAAGCTCGTTTATGGGGTGTCCATGGCCAGCCGGAAGCTTAAACAATATTTTCTGGGTCATCCCATCACTGTGGTCAGTTCTTCTCCCTTACGGGATATTATTCAAAACAGGGAAGCCACAGGGTGGGTAGCCAAGTGGGCCATTGAGTTGGGGCCTCATGGTTTGAAGTATGTGCCTCGCACTCCTATCAAGTCTCAAGCACGGGTGGATTTCATCAATGACTAGACAGAGCTACAGATGCGTGAAGAGAAGCCGAATAAGACATATTGGACTATTCACTTTGATGGGTCCAGGCAGTTGGAAGGCTTGGGGGCTAGAGTTGTCTTAGCTTCCCCTCGAGGTGACAAGTTTTGTTATGTTCTAAGGCTAATGTTTCCTTGTACTAACAATGCAGCTGAGTACGAAGCCTTGCTCCATGGTCTTCGGATGGCTAAGGAGATGAACTTAAGCCGGATGAGATGTTTCGGCGACTCAGATTTGGTGGCTCAACAAGTCTCAGGCACATGGGATTCTAAGGATCCACTCATGGCGGCTTATCACCGTGAAGTTGATGCTATTGCCGGTCACTATAAGGGTTATCAAGTGGAACACATTGATCACAGTAAAAATGAGGCGTCTGATGCCTTAAGCCGGTTGGGATCTCAACGTAAGCCGGTGCTACCTAACATTTTCTTGGATGTTTTGCATAACCCCTCTGTCAAATTACCTACAACGGAAGATTTGGTTGTTCCTGACCCGGAGGCGCGGTTGGTGGTGGCTCTTCACGCTATCCCAGATTGGACAGTACCATATTTGGCTTATATGACCCGGGGTGAGTTGCCTAAGGATGAAACTTTGGCCAGGCAGATAACCCGACAGTCTAAGTCAATGACAATTGCCAATGGTGAGTTACACCATCGCAGTGTCACTAGGGTGTTTCAGCATTGCGTCTCTCCTGAGGAAGGTCGTGAGATTCTTCATGAGATTCATGAAGGAGATTGTGGTCATCATGCCGGTTCAAAGACCCTTGTGGCCAAAGCTTTTCATCATGGATTCTATTCGCTGAAGGCTCATGCTAATGCAGAGGATTTGGTCAGTAAATGTGATGGTTGTCAGAAATTTTCACGGTGAGCTCATGTGCCGGCTCAAGAATTGAGGATGATTCCAATTACTTGGCCGTTTGCAATCTGGGGGCTTGAGATGGTTGGGCCTTTTAAAAGGTCCAACGATAAGAAGACCCACCTCTTGGTGGTGGTTGACAATTTTACAAAGTGGGTTGAAGCATAGTCGGTCAGTAAGTGTGACGCGGCAACGACGGTTCAATTCATTAAAAAGGTGATCTTTCGCTTTGGCTTTCCCCACGGTATCATAACTGATAATGGCACTAACTTGTTCAAGGGTGCTATGAAAGAGTGTTTTCAACGTGAGCATATTCGCCTTGATGTGTCATCAGTAGCTCACCCCCAATCCAATGGTCAAGCTGAAAGAGCCAATCAAGAAATTTTGAGAGGCATCAAACCCCGTCTTATGGTTCCTTTGCAACGGGCGCCAGGTTGTTGGGTGGAGGAGTTGCCTTCTGTGATATGGAGTATCAATACTACCCCCAACAGATCTACGGGTTACATGCCTTCATGGTTTACGGAGCAGAGGTGGTTCTCCCTAGTGACATCCGTCATGACTCTCCTTGCGTGGCGGCTTACGCTGAAGCTGATAATGAACAAGCACGTCAGGATGCACTTGACCTGTTAGATGAGAAACGTGATCTTGCGGCAGCTCATTCGGCGATTTATCAACAAGATCTGCGTCGTTACCATAATCGCCAGGTTAAGTCCAAAATCTTTCAGGAAGGTGATTTGGTGCTCCGGCTCATCCAGGATCAGACTGATATGCACAAGTAATCCCCACCTTAGGAAGGGCCCTTTGTGATCAGCAAGAATTTGAACAAAGGGTCATACTACCTTATCGATATTTGAGAGCACAAAGACTCACGTAAGTCAGAGGAGGAGACCCGTCGGCCATGGAATATTTCTCATCTTTGGCCTTACGACACTTGAGCCACCGGTTCTTATGATGTACATATTATTGATGATGTATATATTATGATGATTATAATAAAGCAGGGTCTCTGGTGGTTCATCTTCAACAATCATGTATCTTTGTCATCATAATTTCAAAGACCAGATGGGGGCTTGATCATATTCGAATCATAGCTATTAACCCCTTTTGGCCGGCTTCCTGGTCATATTCGAACTATAGCCGTTAAATATTTTGATCATTAGGGGGTTGCATCATATTTGAATCACTGCTATTAACCCCTTTTGGTATGGCTTATTGATAATATTTGAATCATAGCCGTTAAACACTTTGATCACTTGGGGGCTTTATCGTATTCGAATCATGGTTGTTAACCCTTTGGTCCGGCTTCCTGGTCATATTCGAACCATAGTCGTTAAACACTTAGATCACTTGGGGGTTGGATCGTATTCGAATCATAACAGTTAACCCTTTTGGTCTGGTTTATTGATCGTATTCGAATCATAGCCGTTAAATACTTTGGTCACTGGGGGGCTTCCTGATCGTATTTGAATCATAGCTGTCGGTACCCCTTTGATCGGTGCAATGCCAAAAACCATTTGGGTGCTTCCTGATCGTATTCGAATCATAGCTATTAACCCTTTTGGTCCGGCTTCCTGGTCGTACTCGAACCATAGCCTCGGTTTTTGTCATTTGGCTTGATTTTTTGAAGATTTTTCCGGTTCTTTTGGATATTATCTTGCTTTTTGATTTAAAGTGGTTCTGGTCGTACAACCTTCACTCTCATAGCTCATATTTGAAGCTTACACGTGGTTTCCATTACCCGGTTTAATGAGAGGCGACAATTCGACCTTACATGATGATATCCAGCACTTGGAAATATTGGCTTCTGAAGCTTTGGGTGCTCACCCTTACTGCACAAGGTATCGTAAACCGGTAGTACAATTCAATATCACGGGTATGATATTGTTATTATTATATTTCAATTCGGGTTCAGCCAGCCTTATCCATAACTGTTTTAAAGCATCAGTGGTTATATGTGAGGTATTATGACCCGCCCTGCGGTAAACATCCAAGGGATCTTGTGATCTATTTTGTGTGCAGGATAATTCAAAATTTTCATCTGCACCAGTCAAACAATATGATAAGTATAAAGAGGATAATTATAAAGTGGCGGCTTAATAGCGTTAAGCATAACACAAACGTGCACGATGGCATGGCAGAGAAAAGTTATTGCTACCCTATTACATGACTACCGAAGTCCAAATGATTAACTGTTTTTCAGAAGGTCACAAATATGAACCGCCCAGCGGATCAATCTTCATGATGGCCTGACGCTTCCGGATCATCCCTCTCCGCTTCTTCGTCCTGTTCTACTTCCTGGAAGGTTGGTGATGACCAGTCAATGCACTCAAAGCTTGGAACTAAGATTCATCATCAATAAGCTTGGACGGGTCAACTTTAGGAGCAAAACTGTGCTTACATCAGGGGGGGTCAGGTCTTTCACTTTGTAAGATGGCGTTGGCATCTTCTGATTTCCCAAGTCATAAGCCGGTTGATACTTGGTGAGGTCTGTCTCATTGGCAATTAGATTGGCCAGGGGGCGTATATCCTTCACGCAAGCAGCAAAGTCCTTCTGGTCAAACGGAGTGTCGTCTTCCTTAAAGCTTGGATACCCGATAGAGATATTGGCCGAGTCTAGCTCTGGTAACCATGCTTTGGCCCGGCTTAAGGTAGTCACAGCTTCGGCTCTCGCAGATGATCGCTTCATTTCACTAAACCTCTCGGGCAAGACGGAAAGCTTCCTTAACACATCAACCAAGAGCGTGGGGGCTTCATTAGATGGAGAAATTGGGGCCAATGCGCGCTGAGCACTAGTGTAAAGCTGCTCCACCAATGTGTAAACCGCCTTCAGCTTCACAAGCATATCTTGGTTGAGATTGGTGCTTCTGGGGCCTACAAAATAATAATTGGATGGGTTAAAAGTGGTTCATATCATAAAGGATATTCAACTTTAACAATCATAAGGCAACTTACCAAATATAGTAGAAACCATCTGAGACACCTGGCGTTTTAAGCCGGTGAGTTCAGTGGTCTCTTCTTGGAGAGCCGCCTCCGCCTTCTTAGTCCGTTGTGTCAAGGCTATTTTCTCTTCAGCACCCAGGCATTTTTCTCAACTTCAAAGTCGGCCTTCACTTTTTCTGATTTAGCCACACTAAATTCAAACTTTAAATTTGCCTTTTGGGTCTCATCCTCTTGCAGCTCCAGACGAGTCTTCAAGTCAGACAGCTCCGATTGAAGTTGAGCAGTGGTGGTCTGTTCATACACCGGATCAAAATCATAATTCAACATTAGTTCAAAACATTAAGTCCCATGCCTTTTGCAAGCAACAACACTTGGCACTTGGGGTCTAATGTCTGTCGAAACCTCTATTTATGTGGCGGCTTATGTGAATAAGTCCCAAGCACATTGCAAGCAAGAGTACTTGGCACTTGGGGTCTAATGCATATTGCTTGTCTTGTTGCAATTTTATGACGACCCCTTGGTGCTACAACCGGCCACAGCCGGCTCATGAGAAATACACAAGTAAGTATTGTTTTCAAAAGTATGAAGGACCGGCTCGTTCATACAGATTAACCCGACCCTTGGGGCGACCAGTTTAGTGCTAATGAAGACATATATATTTTAAACCAGAGGCTTTAAGGTGGATTTTGAAAGGATTCTTTCATAAGTTGTTATTCATGTTCATGGTGATCAAGTCTACAGCATATTCAAATTCATCATCAGCAGTAGACTTGGGGGCTGGCAGGATATGCATAAACTTAAGAATGAAGGAGCTCATACCTCAAATTTTTGGTGCATCTGCTTCACCATGTCAACTTCAAGCTCACGGATGTTGTGTACTTGACTGAGAAAGCCAGAGTATATTTCACCAATGCTCAGTTGAGAATAATTGGCAACATTAAATTGCACTTTGTGCTGCTCAAAGTGTTCTTCCTTGGCAGAGTGCTTGGCCAGAGCGGTAGGTCTTCCCGGCTCTTTAAAGCCGGTCTTGGTGATCACTACATCATCGTTTTGTGCGTCGGCCATCTTGACAGGGCTTGGTGCTTCAGGGTTCAAAGTATCGTCACAGGCTTCATCAATAGGAGGTGCAGGAGTCGTTGATGGAACATCAAGAACTGGCTCAGATGGTTGAGGGATGGACATTTCAGGCACTGGGGTCTGCTGCTCCGGCTCATTGACTTTCGGGTCTTCGACCGGCTTATTCACCTTTGCCCTCTTGCTGGGCTTGGCTTTTCCACTACATGAGTCATAAGAAGTCTGTATAAGCATAAAAGGATCATAAAGAATAAATGATAAGTAAATTGCCATTACCCGGGAGCAGTCTTGACAGCCAGCAGATGAGATTGAATTGAGTCGCTGGAACAGGAATGATATGTTTCCTGATAATTTGAGTCGGAAGAATTGAGTGGCTAGCGAATGAGACCCGCCAAAGGATAAAAAGAGTTTAAGTTGAGGGTGACCTCATTTCGACGCTTTCTCAGAGTGTTCAGTAAGCCGGAGGATAATTCTGCATCCTCACTAGTCCGAGTCTGCCGCCGGCTCTCGTGCTGCTGTTGCTTCAAAAGAAAGTGCGGATCTAGATGAGCTAAGGGGTGTGAAAATCTTACATTTCGGGTAACTCTTCGAATTTTTTGTCATGGCAAGGGCTTGGAGTCGGAGAAAATGATAGTTACCTCATCTTCAACCGCCGGACTCATTCCCGTGTCATCCTGATGATAGTCAATGTCAATAAGATGGTTGAAAAGGAACCAAGAGAGTCAAGGGCTACCTCCGACTCAGAGGTGTCGTCCAACTCAAGCAGCTCAGAAGCACTGGGCATCTTTCCCCTCTTCTTGGTGGCTCTCTTGGCGGCTTTCTTGCCCTTCCTGGCCCTTTTTGCAGCTTCATGATCATATTCCTTCTTCCAGAAGTCATCATCAGCCTGTCAAAATCATCAAAGTTGAATTTAAACAAAGTATTAAGGATGAAGGCAAAATAGCTAGTTTGGCGGCTGACTTCGGGTGCCGGGTTAGACTCGCAGAAAGGGCTTAGGCCTACTTTGCTACAGTCAGTCGGGCTCTCATTCAGAAGAGATTTTGTCATCTCATTGATGGTGTCATCGTTTAACTCCTCGGAGCAGTGGCACAGTGGGTCCTTTGTGCTACCGGTGTAGGTGCACATTAAGCCGGAGTGGTGACTCAAGGGGATGATCCTCCATGTGACCCAACACCGAACCAAGTCAATGCCAGTTAAGCTATTCCCCAACAGAGCCTTGACTTTAGCAATGGTAGGGGCGAGCTTCTTGCGTTCAGCAGCTGTCAACTTGTTGGGGAGAGGATGGTTTGATTCAAGACGCAGGGCGCGAAAGCCAGGCAGACCGTTCTCATCAGCCGGAGAGGCATCCTTGCAATAGAACCATGTTTCATTCCAATCCTTGGGATGACTCGGTGGCTGCGCATAAGGGAAAATGGCGTCTCTTCTTCGCTGGATTGAGATCCCACCAAGTTCCAAATTAGGTCCGTTGGAGTATTCGTTTTGGCAGTTCATGTAAAAGTACTCTCTAAAAAGTTCTACATTGGGATCTTCCTGAAGGTACACCTCACAGAACACTTGGAAGTTGCATATATTTGACACGGAATTGGGTCCGATGTCTTGAAGATGAAGGTTGAAAAAGTGCAGAACGACCCTAAAGAACTTTGAGCCAGGCGGGGAGAAGCATCGGTTCATATGATCAGTAAAGACAATGAATTCGCCTTCTTTTGGCTGAGGTTTCTCTTCTTCCGGCTTAGGGGTGCGATAAGACATGACAGACTTCTTCGGCAAATAACCGATTTTCACAAAGTCTTGAAGTGTCTTTTCTGTGACGATGGAAGGAACCTAGTTATAGGAAGTGGTTGTTTTGGGCGGCATTGTGAAGAAAGAAATCTAGAAAGGAAAAGAACAAATTGGTCGGTTCAAATTTAAGCCGGAAGGAAAGTATTACATCACATATTCGGAATGGCGGCTTAAAAAGGGGCCTAATGGTATATGACTAGTTACAGCGAGTTATATAAGTCGCCATGAGCAGTTTTATGTCTACCAAAAGATAAATCTATCGAGCATTGAAATTAACTACAGCCAGTGATATGAACCGCCATGACAAGGTGGATCTATCAAGATGCAACTTTTTCTAAGTACCGTACAAACAGGTTTCACATATTACAATTATTATTTTGGATCCGCGGCAGTTCAGAAAAAGAAAATAAATCAAGACCTAAAACCGGTACAGGGGAGTTCATAAGCTCTAATGAGATCTCTTTTCAAGGAAAAAAGGGTCCGATAGCATTTAAGGCAAAGGAAAAACTACTACCGCACAAGTTCTATGTCGTCTTTAGATCAAAGGGTGCTACGGTGGAAGAACTATGAAGAACACGAAGAACAGCCGAAACCCTAATGCGATCTGGAGCGATGGAGGAGGAGCACTTACAGGTACAGATCAAACTGCGGTGGAGCGCCAGAGTTTTCTATGGTCCGTTCAGGTTGATGCAGGGGCCAAGGACGAGGACGACAGTGTGCTTCCCGGCGGCGGCGGAGCTCGAGTGACAGGAGAGTCACGAGAGGAGGAAGATGAAGGAAAGAGGAGAAAATGAGAAGAGGCCGTTCGTGGCTATTTATAAGGAGAAGGCTAATAAGTGGGCGCGAAAAACAAGGAGGCCAAAAAACATGGTTATCCAGCTGCTCGGGTCCCTCGATTCTCGGGACGGTTATTAAGATAAAGATCCGTTGAGATATGTTGGATATTGTGTGAATTAATGGCAGGTGACATCATGGCGGGTTATCATAAATCCAGAAGATGATGTCATGGCGGGTCAGGAATTATTGCGCAAATGAAAAAGGGAAGATTTTTTCTAAGTATTGAAGATTGACATGAACGAGTTCAAATCAATCTGGGGCCTAATGTTGGGGATATAACTATTAGGTATGACCCGCCCAGGAGGGGGCGGGTTATACCTATGGCGATTCATCATATGAAGCCCATGAGGATATTGAAGCTGGTGGTTTAGTTAAGGGCCCAAGGCCCAAAGGCGACCTAAGGCCTGTAGGGATAAACCGCCATATATGTAAAGACTTGTATTGTAAGGCATGTAAAGATAGTCACCGAGCCGGACACGTTATCTATGAGCCGGCCGGGACTCCGTGAGCCGCTGGGCGTCGACCTGTGTATATAAAGGGACGACCCGGCGGCGATTCAGGGGAAGAGACAACAGATCGAAAGCTAGGTCAAGCGGATTCGCTCCCTGGTAATCGAGACATAAGCAACACCACCTCAAACTGGATTAGGCCTTTACCTTCACCGCAAGGGGCCGAACCAGTATAAACTCCCGTGTCCTTTGTCTCGTTTAACCCCTTTAAGCTACCTAGTTACGATGGCTCCACGACTAAGTCCTTTTGCTAGGACATCTGTCATGACCTTTCCACGACAGTTTTGGATGTTTTATATGCATTAATATGCTATTTTATATTATTTTTGGGACTAACCTTTTAACCTAGAGCCCAGTGCCAGTTTCTGGTTTTTCCTTGTTTCTGAGCTTCGCAAAAAAGGAATACTAAACGGAGTCCAAACGGAATAACACTTCACGATGATTTTTCTTGGACCAGAAGACACCCAGGAGACTTGGAGTTCAAGTCAGAAGAGCCATGATGTAACATCCCAATTTTCAATTTGTATGTTATGCATAGATCATCATATGCATATCATAATTTATTGCATTTTGGTTGTGATCCTAGAAATCTTAAGCAACTCAAGGACCCAGGGAGAGAGTTGGGGCTTTCACAAAAATTTCATATTTGAATTTATTTCAAAATTGAAACGAGGATCAATTGGATTTTAATAATTTTTCTCTCCAAATATTCCCAACAATAAAAATAGATGAGAGGGGATAAAATGACATCCTCAAAATCTAGGAGAAATATTCGAGAAGAAATTTTAAAATTAAATTATTATTTTATTTGTATTTCATTTGCTATTTTATTTGAATTAGAGAAAAAACATGCATTTTTGAAAATTACATTTTCGTCCATAAAAATGTTCATCTTGTCCTAAATATTAGGTTTGCACGGTGAAAATTGTTTCTGGAATTTTTTGAACTTTTTTATGTTTTATTAGGATTTTCCCTTCGCGGCGAAATTATTTTAAAAAAATGTTCCGGACCGAACTGGGCCGAAGGCCCAGCCGGCCCAGCAGGCCACCGCCTTCCCCGCTCGCGCCGCCATGGAGCCGCTGGACTCCAGAAGGAGTCCGAGCCGCCGCCGCTTCTGCCCGACCCCCGCTCCAAGTCGGAGGAGCCCCGGGGCCCCTTTAAAAAGGAGACGACCCAGCCCCTCCTCTCCACCTCGTCTGCCACCGCCGACCCGCAGCCGAGCACCGCGCCGCCGCCGCCTTAGTTAGCCACCGCCTACTGCTGCGCTGCGCGCCGCCACCGCTCGCCGTCGCCTCGCGCCGCCGCTAGGAGCCCCGCCGCCGACGCCCGACGCCGCCGTCCCGCCCTATGCCGCCCGCGGGATCCCGCCAGATCTCGTCGTTGACCTCACCGCCGTTGACCGGTTTAAAACCGTTTGTTTTTTTACGATTTTCCTCGGTTTAGTCGCTTTATTAAGTTAGATCGGTTTATTTTATTAGGTTAGTTTAATTAGCAAACGTTCGTTCATTTAGATATGTTAGTGAACGTTTTTGTTCGTTAGTTTCTGTTAGCGAACGTTCGTTCGGTAGATTTTTCTTTTAAGTTTTATTTTCGGCTAGGGACCTATTCGCAAATAATTTTATCGCGATTTAGCCCCTAATCTTAGAACTGGCGTAACTTTTTGCTCGTTTGTCCAAATTAGATGAAACCAACGCCTAAATCTTCGTAACGATCTCTTCTTTCCAGTAAACCAACTTGAACATGATTTGAAAATATAAAATTTAAGTTTAGTTCAAATTAATAAATGATCTTGTTTCGTTTGTATCTTGAGTTTCGTAACTCCGTTTGAGTCGTTTCTTCTTGCAGATCATAGCTAATCACATGTACCTACTATTAAGATCTAATCCACATGAAAATAATGCTGTTAGGTTTTGTTTTCTGTTTAGTTTTGACGTTTGCTTGTTTCAGGTTTTATTTGGATCTTTTCTCGATTTCTCTTAGTTTCGTTTGATTGATTGCTTATGTATGCTACTCGCCTGCATTTGTGGCGAACAAGAGATCTCAGAGGAGTAAGAAGATGTCAGCGATTAACAAGATAAATGCTGCAAACAAGGAGCATCACCATCGCACGGGGTCAGGTGGCTACCTCAAAGCCCGGTCGTTGTGGGACAAGGCTGAGCAGGACCTGATTGCTAAAGGGGTCGAACCAGAGACATTGCACTGGCCAGACCGTTCAAGGACTTGGTTCTTCGGGGTTGGTGGAACTTTGGACCCTGAAACAGGGAAGTGCTGTTGGACGGACGAGCAACTTGCAACACCCATCACGAAGCTTTGGAAAGCAATCAACGAAGTGCAGGAAGGGACTTTGTTCCCGACAGAGAGAATGACGACCTCACAAGGGCCCTCGGGAATCCTGAGCACCCGGACGTACACGAGGCACGCCTGGCTCTGCTGCGTGGAAGGTTGGGTTTCTCGGCGCAGGCGGTTACAAAACCCAAGAGAGGAGAAGGAAAGTGGAGCAGAGCGAACTGCAACAGCTTAAGGAAAGGGTACGAAAGCTAGAGGAACGACAAGATGTTGAGAACCAGCAGCTGCGAGATCCTGCCCAAGAAGCTACCCGTGAGTCATCTCCTTACCAAAAGCTGGCTGCCCTGAGTCTTCTTGTTTGCGGGTGTTGTACGAATGGACATTGTATGGGAAAAACTAAGGGAGTATCTGGCAATTACAATATTTAGTACTCCCTCCATGGGCCGACTGGCCAAGCCCCGCCGCGCCCGAGGATGGAGGAGGCGGGGCGGTTTCGGCCTTCCCCTTGCACCGGATCGCCCCCCTCCCTCGACCACTCCTTCGCCATCGCTCCCCCGCGCCACTGCTACGGGCGGCCTGGCCGGTGAGGCTACCTGCGACTGAGGTTGGGGGCGACAGGGTGGCATTGTCCCCTTCACGCTGGAGCTCCTCTCCCCCAACCTCCCCGCTTCCCCAGATCCGATCCGGCGAGCCGCCCTCCCCTCCAACTGTTGTGTTCGTCCTGTCGATCCGATGCGGTAGTGCGGCCTTGCCCATCGTGCTCCTCCCCCCGTCCGCCTCTTGCCCCCCCCCCTGCTGACACAAATTCTTCTTTCTACTGTTCATTGGGGCATGCGAGGGCTTGGGTGGAGGTGGTCGGGATGGCCAAGGCTCGGTCTTGCCCCCTTGCAGACCACCCTCTGTCTCCGACGGCACCTCCTCTGAGCTACGATGCCGGCCTCTGCACGTGTGTGGTCAAGGTTCTTTTTGGCAGTGGGTTGAAGATTCGCGGCGAATCCTTGCCGACACTGCCCCGGTCCCGCCTACATGGACCTGCGTTCTCTAGCGTTCATGGCCTATCGGCATCCCCTACCGGTGCGATTCCGGCCCGACGCTCCGGTCGTTGCGTCCCCTTCTAGTGTCTTCGGTTCGCCGGTGTTCTGGTGGCTCCGCCTTTGGCAACTTGGATCTGCGTTCCCTTCCGGCTTCGGCTAGCCGGCGGCGCTGGTCGCCATCCTACCCTCCACGTCGGCATTCTACCACGCTACCTTCCCGACCCCGTCCACCCTCGTGGCATGTCATTTTCAAAGCTCGTGTTTTTTTGTCCGCCGGTGTAGCCCCACCCCTCCCTTCAAGGATGGCACGGTCAACCGGCAATTTGTCTTCCTCATCTTCGGATCCCGATCTGGCAGATATGGGATTGCTCAGACTCAGGCCTGGTGAAATCCATGCTCAGCTTGCCGGTGCTGGCAGCGGCGACACTCAGGAGTGTCGTTTCCCTTCCTGGGGCCGCTGCCATGGCCTTTATTCTTACCCCTCTTCGAGCATCAGGGGAAACCCTATGGTTATTCAGATCGGATGGCGGCGGCATCACGACGTAGAAACCCCTTCTTGAAGGCGCTATCTTGTTCGCTCGCAGCATCCCCAATGTTGGATTTGAAGATGTTTGACGTCCTGCTATTTTGTCTTGCCTCTCTGTTTAGGGTTAGTGGGTTTAGTTGTGTTCTTCCCCCATTCGGGCTGAGCATCCCTTGTCTCTCTACTTCCGATTCCATGATCATGCCTTCTTGTGTTCATGCCATGTGTTGTACCCCTACTGTACTCATTCTCTTTCCTCTATCAATGAAAAGATACGCAAGCTTTGCGTATTCGCGAAAAAAAAGTACTCCCTCCATCCCACAATATAAGATCGTTTTGCAGGCTGTTTTAGCTTGCAAAACAATCATATATTTCGAGACGGAGGGAGTACTACATTATTTTGTTTCATTCTATATGTTGTTAGTTATTTTGTATCTAATAAATAAGCAAGCGGTAGATGCTTTCCATGTTCCTTCTTGTCAATTCTGGTCGCCTTCTTAAGAAAAGGCAGAGCTTTTGTTGGTTGCTCGGAACAGAAAATGTTCGTCAAGTACAACTTACTGCAGTCAGTAGGCGATCAAACTGACGGATTTTTACATCCACCCAGCATCCATCTATCCACCTGGCAGAACAGGATTACCATACTGCATACATAGAAAGCAAAATCTACTAAGTTGAGAGCTCAGTTCAGTTCATGCTTACACTACACTAGTAGACTGAAACAGTTTGGATGCCTCCTTATCCTTCCAAGGTGCATTGTTAAAAGTGATATACACCTCTGATATCATAAGACATCTCAAATGTGCAGTTAACTATTTCAAATTAGCAAAGCTAGCTTAGCGGTCAAGTGGGAAAAAAATGATGCTCTGTTGATTCACCAGCTTGCTCAACAGAATAAACAAGTCTCTCTGCAACCAACTGTGGTAGGTTCAGATGCTACTAGCTTTTAGTTATGATACGAAAACCCTGATCTCATGATCTGAATACGAATTTCGGCAATGCCACCGACATTTGCAAGGTACCCCAGCTCCAAAGTTCCTCCTGGCTTCATAAAGAAGGTTTAACACTGAAACGCCGGAAGATTTAACACCGTCTTTTGTCTTCTGTCAAGATATGTCCAGAGTTGTTTCCGCGGATCCTACTTCTCACAAAAGACCACCGGAATCTCGGATAATCTAATCCTCAAATGGTAAAACCTATTCTGGGAACCTGAGATGAAGATAAAGTCTAGGAACCACTATTTCGTGATATTATTTGCCAAAAGCATAGCACCATATGTTCTTCAGTTCCTTTGGAAACGAGAAAAAAAAAAACATGGAAAATCTGAATATATGTATTCCCACTTGCACTACATATTCATGGCGTGTCAATGTAATTTCGAAGAAAAATTTGCTGTGCCAGCCAAATCATGTGGATAGAAGCAACTTAAGAATAAAGAGTTCTACAAACAGTTTACATCAACATTGACTGGGAGAATAAGAATTCTACAAACAGTTCACCTGACATGTCCAACTCATTTCTGCCAAAAAGTTAAGACCCTGGCAACACTACCAGTCTACAAACATACAACAAAAGTACGGATTTATTTCTCAAAACATGTAAAAACTAACGAACCATTTTTTTTGCGGGTAATGAACCAAAATAAATTGCTAGGAAGTCCAACAATAGCCGTAA
Source organism: Triticum aestivum (assembly GCF_018294505.1). Taxonomy (NCBI): domain Eukaryota; kingdom Viridiplantae; phylum Streptophyta; class Magnoliopsida; order Poales; family Poaceae; genus Triticum; species Triticum aestivum. The sequence continues at coordinate 76,102,499 of NC_057798.1, forward strand.
CAAAATAACCTACGAAATTCTTTGTCATAAAGAAAGCAGATGTCTAACCATTGGTGTACTGATTCTGGAGTAGTGTCATTCGACACAATATCTTAGGGCGCAATTATCTGCTCCTAGTTGCAACCATGCCTTCCTGATTCCAAAAAAAAGCAAACTGGAGGTAAACGAGGGGGATGCACTAGTCATATAGCAAAAATTCTCCATAGTTCAGAACTTCAACATGGTGACAAAGGCAAGATAATAGACACCAAATGATGACAGCAGAGGTGCTTTGCTACCATCCAAATTGTTCAGTTTTACAAGCAGCACTAAGAAGACCAACTAAGAACAAAAGATAAGGTCCATATAGAATAGATACTCCAATGGCGCAGCAAACCGGCAGTGTAGAACATTAAGCACTGCATCCTACAGCCCTATGAAAAATGGAGGGTCCTGATCCGCACCATCATCTTCTCTCATCTCATGGAACAGTGGAAGGGGAATAATGCTCTCCTGCAGGTAATGCCAGGTAACCCACAAGTTGATTTCTTGGCCATCTTTGCTTTTCACATGTCCTAAAAACTTGCCATCGATGTCATAATGCAACACACGCCAACAAGTGAACTGGATCAGCATCTCACCCCCACTGAGCACAGCCATCCTAGGGAATATTGTGTGCTTTGGGTTTGGATCGACAAGCACTGATGGACCCATCCCAGTCAAGTTCATCCGATGCTTGAAAGACCAGGTTTCAGCATCGTAGTCATGTACCACCCAAACATCTATGGTGTGTTTGACACTGCTGATGCTGCACAAAGCAAGAGTGTCATCCATCTCCAGCAACGTCTCATGTAAGCAGCCAGGCAACCGGGCAGGGCGACACATCAACCGAAATGTTTCAGATGCTTCGTTGAACACCATTATGTAGTCGGCATCCCAGCTTTGGTGTTTTTGAAGTATCCAGTGCAGACTGCTACGGTGGTGGGCTGGTGGCAATATTGACGAACAGGGCAGACCCCTCTGTAACGCCAGTTCCAAGGAAGGGGACGAGGATGTTGGTTGTGGGGTGCATCCTTGTCCGATGTATCTTGTACTATTGGATCCCACCGCTATGGCGTAGTAGAAAGTTTTTTCGTCTTGTGCGTTGCTAGAGACCCAAAGCACTCGGTACTCTCCTCCCGATGGTTCGTGCCGATAGAAGCCGACAATCCGGGGGTAAAAACCCTGTTGGGCTTGAGGCTTGGCTAGGGGAGCACACTTGCGAATGACCGGGTTGCAGATGAAGTACTGAGACACCACGGATCCGTGGGAGACGACGAGGAGGCCATCAAGGGAAGCGTGGAGTGTATCGTGGTAGTAGGTCTGGATCTGGATGACAGGGCAGAGCTGTTGCTGGCTTGCACCAGCGTCAAAGGAAAACAAGAGGTGGACTTTCGGCGGCTGCGGGTCGACGACTTGGCTGAGGATCGGGAGCAAGGGCTGGCGGCGGCGGTGGTCCAGCATGAACTTGTCGGTGGAGGTGGCGCTGTGCCACCACCTGCAGACAGCGCGACAGCGGAGGATGTCCTTGGGTGGCAAACGGATGAGGATCTCCTCCACAACGATCCACTCGGGAAGATCGTCCAGGATGGTCGCGCCTCCGGTGCCCGGCATGGTGACTGGTCTCCGGCGCTCCTTCAGATCCAATTCGAGTAAATAGCATAAAACTACTACTTTACAGGCTATGGTTTCAAAAAACTACCGGTTTTTAATTTTTGTTGATAACTACCAACTCGGCGGTTGGCTGTTTCAAAAAACCCCAAATGCCCGTTGGTTAAAAATTAAACCTGTTTATGACAGGTCGGGCCCGTACATAAACATTCCGTCTATTTGACCGTGTGTTGACCGTTAACTGACATCTGGGGCCCACATGTCAGTTTCGTCTTCCTCTTCTCTTTCCCTCTTCTCTTTCTTCTTCCTCCCTCCCCTCCCCAGCCTCCCCATGGTCGTGGGAGGTCCTCGTCGGAGCTCATGGTGGTGGAGTTGGCGACGAGGAGGCATTCCAGAGGCGGGCCTCATCCTTGGCGGCGGGAGGTGCGCGTTGCTGGCAGGGCAGCGGCCGGCATGGGCGAGGCAGAGTGTGGCCGCCGGCGCAGGCGAGACAGGGCGTACGTGGTGGTCGGCGCACACAGGCGAGGGGCGGCGTGGTGGTCGGCGCAGGCGAGGGGCCGCGTAGCGGCCGCCACGGGCAAGGGCCGGCGTGGCGCGGCCACCACAGGCGAGGGGCGGCGTGGATCCGGCCACGACGGGCATGGCTCGCCGGCTGCAGGTGGTGCGGCGGCGTGGATCCGGCCACGGCGGGCGTGGTTCGCCGGCTGCAGGTGGTGCACGGCGTCGGCCGGAGGAGGTGGCATCGCAGTTCCAGGCAGAGAGCTCGAGATCGAGCTCCTGCCATGGCGGGTGCGCCTCCTCTGGATCTAGGGACTTGATTGCTTTCTCTGAAAACTTCCAGGGACCCGATTGCTATTTTAGAAATTTTTCAGGGCCCCGGTTGCTTTTTCAGACACTGACATATGGGCCCTACATGTCAGTTAACGGTCAACACACACGGTCAAATAGACGGAATGTTTAGGTGCGGGCCCGACCTGTCATAAACAGGTTTAATTTTTAAGCAACGGTCATTTGGAGTTTTTTGAAACAGCCGACCCCCGAGTTGGTAGTTATCAGCGAAAAATTAAAAACCGGTAGTATTTTGAAACCATAGCCTGTAAAGTAGTAGTTTTATGCTATTTACTCGATCCAATTCGGATCAACTGAGAAATAAAATAAAAAGAGGAAACATAAGGATTGTGTGTGATGGATTGCTTGGGCACGTAGAGGCAAGAGGATTTGGTTTACCCTGTGGCGGGCCGGACGGAGGGGGTAGTCAGGAGACGATGGCGAGCTATGGCGGCACGGCGAACCCTCCACGGCAGCATGCTCCGTGATCGCCTCGCAGGGTCGGTTTGGGCGGCGAATCTGTCTGCCGGACTCGAGGAAGAGGGCACTTGTTTGGGCGGTGGTCCAGCAAGAGGAAGAGATCGGGGGATTGAGGGGGGCGGCGGGGGAGGGTTTGGGTCTCTCTCCTGCTGTGGTTTATGGGCGTTATAATTCGGGTAGGCTCATGACCAGCGCCCATAGTTTTTCTTTTTTTGACAAATCTGGCACGTCTGGCCCTTTTCACACAGAAAGTTTGCTCGGTGGTCACCAATGAAGTTCATAACGGTTAGAAGTGACAATGAGATAAATATTTGAATTGTTAATCCTCACTTGCATCGTCTCGATTGATTTCTGCAGACTTGTGAAGGAAACAATGTTTCTTCATCACTAGCATGTATGCCGGCTTGTGAATTACTCCATCTATAAGGAAATATAAGACCTTTTATTTTGATCTACAAAGTCTTATATTTCTTTTTCTTTTTTATATTTCTTTACAGAGGGAGTACTATTTACGAAGGATGTGATGCACTAACACTGATTTATGATGAGAACACTAGAACACCAACGCTTTGAAGTGAAGGACATATAGTCAGCATAGCATGTTTCTTGCAGAAAATGCCGATTTATCTCATAAATACAACAGAGGATGCTTAGATTTTGATATCGACTTGAATCTGAGGAAGTGTTCAGATTGTCATTTGCACGCAATAATGAAGTAACATTGTCATTTGTGTTAGGATAATCGTGACTTGGGCGGCCGGAGCGAGCTAGATGCGCAAGTCGGGTAGCCGTGCATGAAGTTTGGCATAAGTTAATTAGGTTGTTAGGAGTCCTAGTCAAGTGGATGATGGAGAGATTCCAGCAGGCGTTGAGTGGCTTTGGACGTGGATATAGGTAGCTACTTTATTTGCATGCATCCATGAGGATAGTGGCCAGTTGTGAGGCTGTGAGGCCGTGTCGTGCGCTCATCGTGAGGAGTAGTAGCCGGAGTTAGTCTCGAGACATGTGTAGTCTTCCATGTATATTGGTGTGTGACATGTGTCCAGTTTGAGTAAAGAGAAGCCGTTCGCCGAGGCGTATGTCGCCGCAAATATTTGTTTCTCGAGTTTATCTCTTCAATCTGGTATTTGTGTTGCCGGAGGGCGTTCCTCGCCGGAGGGCTGCTTGGCGTGTGTTGCCGGAGGGCTTGTCCCAACAATTTGCATGCAATAATGAAGTACACATTGTCATTTGCACGCAATAATGGAGAATATAGCTCAAAATGACTTTGGACAAAAGATACAGAAGTTCTTGGTCGCTCCTCCGTATGCAAAATAAGAATTGTTCAAGTTAATTCCTTGCACAATTAGTCTGGATTATCGTTGAATGACAGTTCCCATTTTCTGCAGCTGAGTTGTTCATCCAGGTTGGTGGTTCGTGCTCTGTTTGCTTCATCTGCCTCTTCGTCATAAAAGACATAGAAGATGTGTGCATCGACAACCTGACCACCACAAAGACAAGTTCATACCCAATCTTGATCCTGACGTGTACAACAAGTCAATAACTCAACCAAGCCATTCTAGAAGTCCAAGAGATAGGTGAGGTTCTCGACTATCTCAGAGAGGTAATCCCATTGAGCATCTGTGGAATGTGGGGCGTCAATCCCCGTAAAATGATTCATCTGATGATTCCAACACGGACGGTATGGACCCATCTCACTAGAAAGAGCGAGACAAGTGTAGCAACTACCCATACCGCCATGCACGGCTGTGGCAGGTGCGCGAACTAGTTTGGAAAAAAATATCAGAAGAAGGGGACGATTCCAATTTTTGATTCAAAACAATACCGCAATAGTTTTTTTTTGGGGGGGGGGGGGGGGGGGGGGGGTTGTCCCAGTTAAAAAAACAAAATAATATGTTTCAGGCGACTAGCCGGCGCTCACGCCGGTCGCATGATGCGCTTTCGATCGCTTCCCATCCGACTATGTACGTTCCCTTATTCATTCGACTACTTCACCTTCAAACCGACCATCCCTATTCACTAGCTTGATTCTTCCCAAACGTTTTCTTCCGTTCACTCACGTTAATCTCGGCTTGCCAATCACTAATTCTCCTTTTCTAGACCGAAGCTCCCACTAAGTCCGGTGCCCCTGTTGCACGCCAGTCCCGAATGCGTAAGACGATCACGCGTTGCTACAAGTGGGGTACTACAAGGGGGGGGGGGGGGGGGGCATAACGGCTTGCAACCCGAAGTTGTGGTCCTCTACTTACTTGCACGACGGCTTGCAACCTGAAGTCGTGGTCTACTACGGCCATGTAGACAATGTCACGGCCGGCACCACCGTGTGGGCGCTGTCAAACTGGGGTCGCATGATGCTAAGACCGGCGGTGCGCAGTACTATGACTACCCGAACCGGGAGCTGTCACCGATGGTGAGCAGAAATGCAACATGGGGCGAGGATAGTGGTGCTACTCGAGTGGCACCACACTATGCTACAATCGGTGTCGCATCCTGCTACAATCAGCGTCATGTTTTGCTACAACGCACAAGCCGACGTCAACTTTTTGCTACAACTGGCGGCACGCCTGCCACAATCGGCATCATGTTTTGCTATAATCGGCATCGCATTTTTGCTACAACCGGCATCACATCTTGTTACAACTGACAATGAGTTTTGCTACAACCAACTTTGCACCAGCCAGCCACCATGGGGTTGCTGCGACGCGTGCACGACAAGACAACCCTACGACGACAACCGGAGATTCTATGACAGGCACCATCGGAGGTTGGAGTATGTGACAAGTAGGGGATGCATCAGAATTTGAAAAGTCGTGTTGAGAAGAATAAACAACAAAAATACATTATGGCAATGTCCACGGAATGCTAGATATATTACAAAAAAAAGAGTGCAGTTGTACATCAGTGTTATGAGGAAAAGCGCAGGAGGTGCTTCAAGAATATATGTATGCCAAGCAAAGCAGGAGATGCTGATCACTGGTGCAGAGGGGAGCATATATAATCGGTCCTTATGGTCGCCTTGTTGTAGGTACATGTCACTATTTCCCTCGTAAACCTGCTCTACCATCGAAACGTTTCTTGGGCCTTAGTTGAAGAAGAAGAAAAATATGTTACGAGGGAGGACATTATTGGCAACAAAAACTCGTACTAGTAGCTAATATGAAGAGAGAGATATACATACGTCATTGCTGTGGCCACACTTCTTCTTGCGGCAGTTGGTAGCCCCAGGAGGAAGACGTCCATAGCACCTGTATATGAAAACTTAATTAGGACGGAGAGATGAAAAAAATCAAGCACCTATAGGCCTGTCTGTGTAGTATGTATGTATAGAGGCGATGTATATATGCACGTACTTGCGGCAGATCATCTCGTTCTCGTTGTAGCGGAGCGCAAGCGCTAGGAGGCTGGGGCTGATGTGATTGGGGTAGCAGCTTCGTTGCCGGAAGCCGCCGCGGAGGCCGAGCACGTGGTGCAGCGTCGACTCCTTGCCAATGCCGTAGTCGGCCAGCGTCCGGCCGTCCTCCTCCTCTAGCTGCTTCCCGGCGAAGACGAGGGACGGCAGATGGTGCGGGTCGTCTTGGGAGGCGGTGCCGGTGATCGTCCCTTGCTTGTCGACGGTGTCGGTGCCCTTGACCTCGAGCGTGAGGGTCTGCCCGGTGACGGTCTTGACGAAGATCTGCATTGGCGTGGTCGTGGGTGGCGTTGGTTGCCGTGGGCAGCGCCGTGGAAGTAGGAAGTATATAGGGATCGATCGGGGGAACCGGCCGGAAACGCGATCGCTACGAAACCGAGTAGCCCACGGTAACCAACCGCAAAAAATAAGTGACCGTCATGGATACAGTTTTGGAGAAAAGTTGTCAAATTTGGAAAGGATGGCGTGGAGGACCTTGCCGTGGGCCGCGTCGTGGAGGGTGGTATCGCCTCGTGCTGCCGCACGGGCAAGCTCTATGAAGCCATGCATGCTCTCCTACCTTGCCCGGCGCCCGGGTGACCCGCGTGAAGGTGGATCTCGTCAACATCGTAGAGTCTGTGTGCGCCGACCACGGCGACCGCGTGGCGCTCGCCAAGGCCTCCTACGCGCAGGTCCCTCACACTCCATCGGCGGCAACCTCGCCGGCACGGGAATCATCGCGATCATGCAGCAATGCAACGGCCTCTTGTTCCTAGGGACGTGCGGCAGGTGTCCATGGCACGCGGCGGCGACGAGTTGTGGTTCGACGACCCCAAGGGCGTCTACTGGCCGCAAGGCGTGCACATGGCCAACTGCTCGTACAACAGCCAACCGGTGCGCCTCCCCTGACGGCACGCTGCCCTGCCTCTTCAAGAACCCTCCCTTTCATCAGGAGACCGTACGCTCACCTGCTTCGGTTAACGATTTTCAGTTAGGTATATGTACCGGCAAGGCACCCCGTCTGATATGTACGAAGCCGGAGGAGTTGTAGCAGTGATGCTTGAGTTAGTGAGGGCGAATTTTTGGAACCGGGGCACAGCTGAACCTGAATCAACAGCCAATAGGGAGAGGCCATTTCGCATTTCAGATCATTTTTTGGGTTAAGTTACAAAGTTTGAAACTTAGGACGCATATACGTATATTTTTCAGTTTTATACAGACCGCAAACGAACATGTTTTCAAACTTCGCATCCACATACCAGCAACTGATATCTACAGGCAATGCTTTTTCTTTCTAGAAATTTCTGGACTTACAAATACGATTTTCTTGAAAAACTAGACTTTTCTTACTTTTTTCTTGCAGGCCCTCCCTCCTCTCTCCCATTTGGCTACGGACTCAGAATCAGATGTACTTCCGTTGACTATTCTTGTGAGTGCGTAGATGGCACAAAGTCAGGGCCGTTTTATAAAAAAACTGTCATGCTAGTTTGTTGTTGGGATACATCCTAGGACTTACAAACACAAGGTTAAGGGATTAATCTCCCGGAGTTACAATGTCCAAGCGAAAGTTACCGGCCAAAGCCCAAAGCTTGGTCTCCTCCTTGATTCTTGAAGTATCCAGGTTGATGGGGAGGTGTGGCGGCGGAGGACGCAACTATTTCTCTTTCTTCAAATTTCTCACGAGACAAGCATGATCAAAGAAGGCAAAGCCTTCCTAGCCTTTGCATGACGGATAACGAGCTTGTGCTCCTAAGAGATAACTAGTTGTCAATGAGATGTGAGAGCTCTCCCTCCTCCTCGGTCCCCTGCCATATCCACATTTTATGGTTACCAGTGTGTGACCTGTCCGTGAGATGTGAGAGCTCTCCCTCCTCCTTGGTGCAGCGAACGTTAGGAGATAACGACGTGTGGCAGTTCACGCTTCAGAGGACATACTTTTTGTTGCATCTAACGAATCCATCTTCTGAATGGCTGGACGTGTGATCTTCCGAGACCGTCTAAACCTCCACCGCGTGGTGTCATTACATTAACTAGATTTCTTTGTTAATTCGTACATAAATTTTATTTTTGAAACTGATATGAACTCTTGTATACAGGAGATGAAACCAAACATCTAGATAAGCATACCAAATAAACAAACGGTGTGTGAGAGAGAGAGAGAGATGGAGTCTTAGTGTGTGTGTGTGTGCGTGCGTGCGTGCGTGCGTGGGTGCACGTGTGCGTGCGCGCGCGCGTGCGTGCGTGCGTGCGTGTGTGTGGGTGCGCGCGCGCGCGCGACAGAATCAGTGATATGTCTATGTTCATCGGTGGTGGTTGCATTTTCAATACCATGCATATACTTATTTGTGTGTGTGTATGTATCTATGTGTATTTGTATGTATGTACAACAGAATCAACAATATGTCTAGGTTCATCGGTGGTGGTTGCATTTTCAATACCATGCATATGTTGAACTTATTACCGAATCTAACTTGCAACACAATTTCAAATGGTACAATTTATACTCTACAAGGTTCTATAAGTATGTCCATCTAATAATACACTAAAAATCACTATTAAAAATTTAGTTAGACATTATTCTTTAGAAACTACTGACATGATATTTAATGAAACTTAAACATACGCAACATATGTGCATACTTATAAATATGTATGTATGCACTATATAATTTATGGAAAATCACAAAAATAATTCAAAGATAATTTGTGTTACATCACATAATTTAAATTTATCATAAAGAGGAGAATGGTTAATTATACCAACTAAATTATGAGTTTAACTATACAAACTAAATAATAAAAAATTATACTTCTTAAATTGTAATATGACATAAAATAAGATTAAATAAGTATAAAAGTTTGATATAATACTATTTATTTTTTATTGTGGTATGACATAAAATAAGATTAAATATGACTGCACTGACTATAAAACAAAAACTTTAATTTGGGCAGAAAAGTTGTATCATTAATCCAGTACGAGCTGGCAACTCATACCTTAAATCTCGTACAATCTAAATATGTGAATTCTTAATGTTGAACTCTTCAATCTGGACAATTGAAGGAAAAGTGGTATTATCTAGTGATTGGATCGATGGGTGCAACAATGTCAGTGGCTCCGATTGTACCACACTAAGCAGTAGCTGTCGAAGGTAATACTAGTTTATCCCTCTATGCAATGAATAACATGATTTTTTTTCCTGTATCTATAATAGTAATAAAAATTCCTCAAAACAATATGATAGTAATAGTACATTTTGTGATATTTTAGGTTAGTTATATCAACCAACAAAAGAAAAGGATCCTGCATTGAGAGAAATGGTACATCACGGTCCGAGGAGAATAAAAATGGAAAATTTCACCACTGGCTGCATTGTTCATTAGATAAATCTGAAACATTTACTATGAAAGAATTTATCAGTGATAATGAAGGTCATGTGACCCAACTCGTCCCAACATCGGGAAGTGATAACAACAATTTCTCCATTTTGGCGGCCATTAAAGTCAAACTCTATTCCAGAAAATCTAATTTAGCCATGGCAACCATGCATTTTGATGGAATGACAATGAGAGGAGAGTTTGGTGCTGCCAATTTTGTTGTTGATAGATCCAAATCTATTAAGGTTGGCAACCTAACAGAAGGAACACTAAAGGAAATCAAAAGCAATGATGATGTGGATTTAGATAATGCGAGTTTTGCGAGAATGATCAGAAACGAAGTGCTCCTTGGAAAGGCAATACCAAACGATATTTCTAAGTGGCTTTCGATGTTGTTGAAGGGTGAACCCCCAGAACTATTATACTGCCATATTGGGTTGCTTGATGATTCCTTAGGAGGACATATCCTGATGACCCTATATGATAGGTTGATTGATCTAGAGAAACATGATCTAGAAGTGTACAATTCTATAATCCGTGCATTACCACGGTATAAGGGATGGCAGATAAAGACCAAATTTCTAAGGAACTCATTTCTGGAGCAGCCTTTCTCCTACGAAGATAAAACAGGGAAGAAAACCATCTACAAAGACAATGTGAGGGGATTTCTTCACCTCCTTAGAAATTGCAAGAGGCATGCCGCCATTTCTGTTGAGTTGTTCAGCTGCATCACTGGTCAGTACTTCAGGCGAACTGCCTCGGTTTTTAAAAAAGCGATGCACAAGGTTGGATGCCTTTAGAAATTGAATCTCCATTATAGACTTAACTAAGGTATACACTCAACCTGTAGTGCATAGTATGGCACAAAGTCTTAGGGATATTGAGAAAACTGAATTGCTTGCTAGCATAGTTTTGTCTAGAAAAAACATGTAATTGTTCATAACTGTTTACTTGTATGTTACTCTCCAATACTCACTGCATATACTTTAGGTTACCATGCAGAAAACATGATAAGTAATTAAACTTGTTAATGACACTGGATTAAGACAACAATGTTAGTTACAACTGATATAATGCATGTATAGTTTATTGTTAAGGACACTGGATTGTATGGCATAACTTGATTTAATATGGTGGTCCATTTTCACAATTCCTAGTTCTCAACTCAAATAGTCTTTTTACTGAATGCTTTTTTTACTACAGTGTTCCTTTTTAACGCACTTACTTTTGAGTATTTTGAAAGCCAAATATTCATGTATTAAATTCTGAAGATCCAGTATTCTGCAGACTGTAATGTTATTAACCTTGGTGGGATGTTTTACCACTTTGTGCATCTTATAAGCTAATATCCCCTGCAGGCTTTACACAGAGCAATATTACGTAAATGAATTGCAGTCCGATGGCATTCCAGAAATGCAAAGGTCCAACCTTGTTTCATGTATAATACAGGTATCTTGGCCCATTCATTTCATGATTATTTTAGTTACATTGTAAATAGATAAGTAGATATCATATACTCACCATAACTCGCAGTTATCAACATATTATTTTCTTAGTACGCAACGTTTCAAACAGAATGGTTTTTGCTGAATGTTATAATCACCCTACCTTTTGGTGCTTATGCCGTACTGAATCTAGAAGCAATTATAGTTTCTATTTGTTCTGGAACTTCCTTATTTTTCTCGTTTTTAGGCAGAGCCAGACACAATATAGTGACCGGATTCTGCACTCAATGGTGTCTTCTCATTTTTGGTTAAGTGTTTCAAACTTTGTCGTCATTGGTTTCTCCTTTTGTTCATTGTTCATGGTGAAATGAAGCATGGAATTAACTGGATCGTAGTGCTGAAAGACGGGCATATCCTGGGAAAGCCTACTTGTTGTTCATGACTAGTTTTGACCATTCTTTTGCTCATCTTTTTTTTGGTTGGCATGGAGTGAACTGTGAATGTTGTGACGACATGTCGTTATATCTTGTGGTTGTTGGTTTATAGGCTGTAGTATGGCCAGATGAACAATGTCGAAACTTGCAAAGAACGGCTTTTAGAACTTTTCATGCTTCTGCTGTTGAGATGTCCATGATTCCGCCCTGCCTTGTTGTTATATTGTTCATCTCCATGTTTTATACACTTGTTCTCAAACACTATTGTATGTGTCCTATTCTTTCTTCTGCACTCACCTGAGTATTTCTCTTGGTGATGTTTTTTGTTTGCAGATTTCTTGAAGCTATACGGTGGAAGTTTTCAAAGATGTTTAGTGACTATTCTAACGCCGTCTTAGCAGCAGAAAAGAGACCCAAGTTGAAGCCATAAAGTATAAAGGCGTTCCTAAAGGGCTGGTGACTGCTGACTTTTTTGGAAAGCTATATGAAAATCTTAACCATCCTGTTTAAGTCACATAGGCATTGGATCAATCACAGAAATGTGACAATTTTAATAGAACACAATGCTTATTCTTGCTGGCCTTTTAGCTGTAATTATTGTTATCCTTGATATTATGAGGTTTTGTGTGGCTCGACTTGTATAATTGTTGAGGTGGGTTTAACTACTTCATAATTTTGCTAATTATTTTTGTATTTCATTTCCTATTTTTTTGTTGAAATGCCCAAATTATTATCTATCTCTTTGCAGTAATTTGTGTCATTCCTGATTTTTTTAAGGAAAATATGGGAATTTTATTTTCTGTGCAATTGATACGACAATCCTTTGGAAAAACAGTATTAGTATCAATATGTTGTATTTCCAGAAAAAAATATCTTCCTTCCAACGTAATTTCCAAAATTGCTCCAAAATTCAAATGTAGTCGATCAGGAGAAGACCACGACGGCTCGCGTGAATGCCAGCCCCCTGGCTCGGAATCATCTGCGGCATGGCGCACTCCTCGCCGTTGAAGAAGACCTTGGTCGGGAACCCGTCGCCGCCAACCACGTCGACGTCACCGGGGCCATTCTTTTTGGTGAAGGAGAGCACGGACTGCTGCTTCCCGGGCACGGGGTAGTCCACGCCGCTCACGTTGCTCTCCCTGAGCAGGAGCTCGAAGCCTTCCCTGCCCCGCATGAAGATGGCGCCGTCCCCGACGGCGGTGGCGTTGAAGGAGTAGGCCTGCTCGAACCCGCCGTACACCTTGTCGCCCATGACGACGGTGGCGAACCAGTCCCGCATGTCCGCGCCCTCCTCCCAGTTGAACAGCGTCACCCGCGCGCTCCACCCGCCGGCCGCGTCCGTGGCCACGTGCCAGTTCACGCTCACCCCGCAGTTGTCGCCGCATGGCATCGGGTTCGGCGGCGCGCCCAGCTCCTCGTCGTGATACCACTTGAGCGTCTCCTTGGCCCGCCACTCGAACGGCATCAGCAGCGCGTGCGGCGGCAGGAGCAGCGCCGGCGCCGTCGTGCTGCAGGTCGTCGTAGGCGCCGCCGGGGCGGGGCAGCCGCACGCGCAGGTGCTGCAGGGGATCACCGACTCGTTGTAGAAGGCGGAGAAGGACACGCAGCACTGCGGCGGCTTGGGCGGCCTGGCGTCGTCTTGAACGGTGATGTTGCACACCGCCTGCCACGTCGCGACGGCGAGCGTCGTGGAGACGAGCCCGCTCGGGTCCGGGAACTCCGTGGGGCTCACCAGCGCCGGCTGCCCGCACGCGTATTCCTGGTTGAGCGGCGAGGCGCCGGCGACCCTGAAGTTGGCCGGGGCGTGCGGCCTGGCTGTCCGGTTCAGGTCCGGCGGCATCTTGTACACCTCCATCTGGAACGCCGACTTGGACTGCGCCTCGTCCATGGTCTTGGGCAGGATGGTGCCGTTCCTGCAGCAGTGCTCGATCTGGCCGAGGGACGTGTCGTCGCGCCGCGACGGCGGCAGATCGTGCACCACCGGCCGGCGTTCGCAGTTGAGCACCTTGGAGAAGTCGAGGTCCTTGTAGTACTGCCCCTGCGGGCCGTAGAGGCAGCCCCTCGTGTCCACCTCCCGCGGGTAGGCGCCTCTGATGGAGTTGATGAACTCGCCGCGCCGCCACTCCCACGACAGCTCCCACCCGTCGAGGCGGCCCATCGGCGCGTTGTTCTCGAGCGTCACCAGCGCCAGGTACGTGGTCTCGTGCGCCTGGAGCACGTCGTAGGTGATGACGAGGTCGCCGGTGACGCGCGGGAGGTAGGCGTTCCCGGCCGCCGGCGGCACGGCCGAGGGCTGGTCTGGCGCAATCAGCACGCAGCACGCGGAGAGGACACTCGGCGCGGTGGCGACAGGCAAGCAGGAGTACGCGGGGTCGGCCAGCGAGATCGCGGACGGGAGCGTCACGACCGGCTCTGGCCCGGCGAACAGCGTCCCGACCAGCTTCACCGTCGCCTGTATCCTGGTAAGGTCGCCGGCTGTGGCGATCGGCGTGAGGAGGTCCGTCTGCGGGTTCCCAGACAAGGTCGTCGCGCCGCCTCCGGCAGCCGTGGTGTTGTACGGCAGGTCGTCCCCGAAGGTGAGCACGCCGCCGTCGAGACTGACAAGAATCTCGCCGTGCGCGAAGGCGACCAGCAGCGCCCACGAGGGGAGCGTGCGGACGCCGTTGTTGAGGACGGTGGCGCTGGCGCTGAAGGAGTAGGGCTGCCTGCCGGCCGCGGCGGCGGCGGGGTCCACGAACGGCCTGATCCTTTGGTGGGCCTCGGGGGTGTAGGTGAGGAAGACGCCGTTGCAACCCACGTCGGCAGGCGCCGGCGCCGGCGCCGGCTGTGCCCCCGCGAGCGCGACGAACATGAGGAAGACGAGGGCGAGGCGAGCTTGCATGGCCTCCATGGTCGTGGTCGTCGACCACAAGTGGCGACGGGTTTTCTTCTGCCCCGCTGCTTGATTCTTGGCGGGAACGGGTGCAATTAAGCTCCAGAGCGCATGGTGAGGAACGAGTCTTGGTCCGAACTGTCCCCAGGTGGAAGCGCAGGATAAATCAAAGCAGGCGCAGGTCACACAGCCAGAACCAGGTTGACAAGGTCGGGTTAAAAATGAAATGCATCCACTTGCAGTGAAGCTGCTGACAGTCGGAAGCAGGCCGTGAAATTGTCTGCATCTTCCTCTTTAATTTTCAAATGTGAAATAGCAGGGCGGGTGACATATGGATCAGTTTGGTTGTTCTCATCTTTTAATTTTTAGTGGTGGCCGGCTGCTCAACGCGGTGTCACTGCGCCTATCCTAGCTATTCGATTCGGTTGGATTTTGCATTTGGACTCGGTGATTATAAAATGCACATAAACCTGCCAAGTGATGCAAGATTTTTCAAATCCCGCCAAGCCTAAACAGGCCCCCAAGATAGCGCCAAGATGATTTTTTAAGGGCTAACACAATGCTCTTTCGTTGCAACGTGATATAAATATTGTACTATGTTAACTTGTGATTTATCTGCCCGTGATTTGCCTTATACTTATTTTGACGAGAAGTTTAGTAACTAAGTTGAAGTGAAATTGATTCAAAAGGTAAGTAAGTTAAGTTGATTATCAGAAGAAAAAAAGTTAGACATGAAACTTTGCATTCTTTTTAAGTAGTGAGTATAGAGATAGAGATAGAGACAGATATATAGATAGTAGAGAATGTGGGATCAAGATTTTTAGAGAGATGGTGGAAGGATGTTCCTTGACAAATTTAATGAAGCTCCTTGCGCACCCTCCTCTCTCATTGCGTCCAACAGCAACTAGACACACAACTAGATGGTGGAAGGACGATCCGACTGGCCAGACCATTCGTAAAATGTAAGCGTGGTACTTTAGTAGTCGTTTTCTGAATATGTGGAGATTCCCCTAAATTTGTGGGATTTTTTTTGATAAAAAATGAACATTTTTAACACGGAAATAGTTTCAAAAGTTTGAAGCTTTTCTAAAAAAAAATCAATTTTTTGACATTTTGAATATTTTTTCAAAAATGTGAAAATAAATTGAATTTTCTGAAAATTTGGAGCATTTATTAGAAAATATGAATGAATTTAGAAATTGTGAACATGTTTGAAGAATTTAAAAAATTAAGAAAAAGAAGTACAATTTTTGGAAAAAATGTGAATAGTTTTGAAATTGCTAAGATTTTTTACAAACACGCACAATTATAAAAACCAAATTTGATATTCCAAACATTTTAGAAAATTGCAAGCATTGTTGTAAACGCAAAAATAAATTCGGAAACATTCTCTCTCCAGCCGGCCACATTGATTGGTGTTTTCGTTTTGATTTTCCGATCTAAGATCGGTTTGCATCACCCACCGCCGCCGTCGACCATCGCGCGCCTCCATACTGACATCGGCACATCCAACCGACCTCCGCTCCAACCCGACGGCCTCGTCGCAATCCATCAAACGCCGAATCATGCAGACAGATCGAGATGCCTAAGGGCATCTCCAGCCGCGCCCCCAGGAAGACCTCCCCAGGCGTTTTTTTCGCGCCGACGCCGAAAAAATGGCCCAGTCGCGCCCCCAGGAGCCCGATTTTCGCCGACTTGGGCCGAAAACAGCGCCGGCGGACCCAGCCCGAACCCGGCGCGCTGGGGGGCGCCCGGGGGCGCCGGGGCGAGCTGTTTTGGCGCGAAAAAGACGCGGGCCAGCCGCGTCAGCGACTCGGCGCCTCGTCTTCCCCCAACGGCCTCGATTTCCCGCGGGGGAATCAATGGCAAGGCTGCCGCTGGTCAGCCTTGCCATTGATTCCTCACGGGCGGCGCTTCACGGGGCGGCGCGCCGACGCCTCCCTTCCCGCGCACGCGTACACACGGGCGCGGCCCGGCTATAAAAGCCAGCGGCCTTCACTCGCCTGTGCCCAGACCAGTCCCCCCCTCGCCGCCGTCCAACCCCTCCCTCTCGTTGCCTCTCCCGAGCGCCGCCCTCCGGCCCCTCCCTCTACCTCTCCCGAGCCCGCCCCGCCCCGCCGTTGCCATGGCAGAACGCTTCCCCGGAGACGAGGCGGCGGCCAACGGCTTCGGCCGCCGTTCGCTCCGCGAACAGGAGTCCTGGCTCCTGTTTCAGGCGAACATCCCGGCGCCGCCGGACATGCGCGCCGGGCCATCGGGGTGGAGGCTCAGCACCGGGGGAGTACCCATTCCCTCGTTGCCCGACGCCGTGGCGAAGCCGAAGTATTTCGCCGAGGAGGTCGAGATCGTGCGCGCGTCCCTCACCGATGCCCAACTCTCCCTCCCCCAGTATGCCGCCGACAACCACCCGGCCTGGGCGGCGTATTTCGAGCGCTGCCAGCAGCAGCGATTGTCGTCCACCAATGGCGCGCCGGTGGTCGGCGGCCGGCAGAACAGCGAGGGGCGTCACCTCTGGTGGGGCGTCCCCGGCCGCACACTCGAGGGCGTGCTCACGTACCTCGAGGGCGGCAACGACCCGCCGTTAGCGTACCCCCCGGCGCAGCACCGACGCGTCAGGCCATGGGCGCCAAGGAGGTTCGGCTCCTCCTCCTCTTCTTCTTCCTCCCGATCCTCGTCGCACTCCTCCGGCACTCCGGCCCTCCTCGGCGTCAAGGCCGAGCCCGCGGCGGAGTCGCCGCTCGGCCGGTGCACTCGCAGCGCCGGCATCGTCAACAACGAGGGCGGCCGGCGCCTCGTCCTCGTCGGCTCCTCCGCGCTTTGTCAAGCCAAAGACGGAGCCGGGGCTGGCGCCGGTGAAGACGGAGCCGGGGCTTGCGCCGGTGAAGGCGGAGTTCGACGACGACGACGCGGCCCTAGAATGGGCGCGCCAGGACTCCATTGCGATGGAGAAGACGCGCCGGGAGAAGGTGAAGGAGCGCCAACGCGCCGCCCTGCGCCGCTTCGAAGAGCGCCGATGCGGCCGCGATGAAGACGGGGTTGTCGTCCTACGCGACAACGACGACGACGACGACAACGACGCGCCGCCGCCAGTCCGCCATGGCGACGCCGGGTCCAGCAGGGGCGCCCACGTCAAGGAGGAGAAGGCCGCCGCCGCCGACGATGGCGGCGACGACTTCAGTGCCTTTCTTTTTTAGATTAGGTTAATGTCATGAAAATAGCGAATTTCGCCGAAATTTGCCATGTTTAGACGAAATTTGCCATGTTTGACCGAAATTTAATTAGTTTTTATCATAACTTTGCCGAACGTCTCATCTTTTTTTAATACGCGCCTAGGGACGGCCCTGGGGGCCGACGGCTGGGGGCCGACTCGCCCCCCGGGCCATTTTTTGCGCCGGCTCACCCCAGGGGGCGCTTTTTAATGCCCCCTGGGGGGCCAAGGGCTGGAGATGCCCTAAGCGGCGTCGGCAGCTCACCTACGATGGTGGCACCGGCAGCAAAAGGCAACGGTGGAAGAGGAAGCACCTCTACCTTGCGGCTGGCGCTGGACGACTGCCACAAGGGCTTCATCGTCTACAATATTGACCCCGACACTCTTATGCAAGACGACGAGGCCACCGGCGACATGTAGGAAGTGGTTTTCCGGCTGGGGGCACCCGTGCCCTGGTGCGAGATGAAGTTCGGCGCGCTCGGCAACAACATCTTCATCGCCACCAACCCACACTGCGGACAGAACCCCACCCTCGTCTACGACACCGACACGGCGCTGCTCGCCGTCAGGCCCCGGCTAGGACTGCACGTCCGAGCGAGCTTTTCGGCTCGGCCCGAAGCTCGCTCCAGCTCGGCCTGTTACAGCTCGGCCCGATACAATAAACGAGCGAGCTCAGTTGTGAAAAGAGGCCCGATTCCCGACCGAGCCGAGCCGAGTTTCGCCCAGTCTAACTCGGTGACTCGCTCCAGGCCCAACCCAATTTGTCCATCTCCATCGCACGCAACACATTAGGGCACGAGAGACGCAGAGAGAGCGTCGCCTCCCAATTTCTCTGCTCTGTGCTGCCTCGCCCCTTTCCCTGCTTTGCGCCATAAAGTTGGATCGACGGCGACGAGCGACGCCGCATTTCCTAACCGCACCGACATCAATGGGCTCGACGGCGACGGGCGACGCCAACTTTCCTCACCACATCGACGACGACGGGCGATGCCAACATTTTTTCATTTTTTATGTAAAAGTGGAAAGTGTTATGCTATACAAAAGTTCTTTGTTTGGCGGTCAATATTTGATATTTTGGTGTGTAAAGTTCAAAGGAAGTTCTGTCCAAAATACAGTAGAAATGCTGCCCAATTCTTCCTCTCATATTTGTTACATTGTTACAATTTTCATAGAAGAATTCATAGAAGAAAGCTTATTTTTCATTACTATGACCATTTCTTAAAACAATAGATTGCTGGATGTTTCAGTTTTAACAATATAAACTGTTTGTATTTTAAAATATGGGTTTAATTGCTGGAAAGAAATCAAGACCGTGGATTATCTCTACTTCTAATGGACGAGTTGGTTGAATAGTCCCACCACTTTCGTCTGGGTTTTCTCGTCCGGTTTATTTTCGTCTCACATCCCACCACCACTAGTAGAATACCCGTGCGTTGCCACGGGCTTTTGAAATATATATTGTTGGAGTTTTATAAATATAGCGCATGTTAAATTTCACATATACTCCTTTATATTTCACATGTACTATAAGTTACGTCTATATATATACATCCATATGTAGTCCATATTGAAATCTCTAAAAAGACATTTAGAAATGGAGGGAGTAGAAAATAGGCACAATCGGGTAATAATTGAAGTTCACTTAACTTGCAATGTAAATTGATAATAAAAAAAGGCAATTTGATGATGTATAACATATAGGGTGATTATTCAACTAAAAATCTGTTACAAATTAAGATCTACTTAATGCTCTTAAGAAATTCTCACACTATATCAGGAATGTTGTTCTTAGCTTCATTCGCATGATATTTTAGCAAGTGTAATAAAAAACATCTGCCGCAACTCATACCCATCAGATCACAGCATGTAACACACGGAGATATGATATTTGATGAGTATTTAATGGACGCAACAATGAAGAAAATATAATGAACAAAGATAAAATTATAGAGCAAGCCTAGCGAATCAAGTTCCGCCGGGCATATAACACGACTTAAGCTTATTGTTACTATTCTAGTTTCCAATAAATGGCAACTTTTAAATATCAAATGCTCGAGAAATGAAAGTTCGAAAATTAATTTATCCTTGTAGTTGCATGTCACTATGCGGTAACCATTGGGAAATAAATAACATGACTAATTTACTAAAACTGTCAAAATTTAATTTGTATAGTGTAAAATATATTGATAAGATCGTCAAAACAACCAAATTGGACCATTATCAAACAGCCACAACCCACCGCCGAGAGCAAACACAAAAATATATGAACAAGATATAGCTAATATGGGATATTGAGCTCATAGCAAACACAAAAATATATGAACAAGATATAGCTAATATGGGATATTGACCTCATGCCTCCCCCATAGTACAGCCATGAAATGCATATGCACGTCCATGTATTCCTAATACTACATTTCTACTATACCTAGAGTCATCATTCAAAACACAACAACACAAATTAAGAGCAGTTGTACTTCTGTTGGATATTTTGTTGAACATTCCGCATGGAAGTCGAAGTAGAAGTTTGAAGGTGACTGAGCCTGCAGGTTGAAGAAAACATCTAAACCTAAACCTAAACCTGAACATAAGAAACAAAATAAGGACAATTTATAAGAAACAAAAAAGTGATGAAGCACACACGTACAATCCCGCACAGAAGGTAAGACGCAATTACACCATGATTTACTCACAAAATGGAACTAAGAAAGCACACCAATCAGGTAAATGAGGCATCATCCCCCGTTCAAGTCTCTGATGTCATTTAGGCCCAACAATAATAATGTAGACCTTCACATCAAAGCATCATGCACTCAAAAATATTAAGTAGATCAATCTATTGTATTATTAGCATACAAAATCACTCAACTAAATGAAAGTGTGAGAAACATCCTACAGGATTGGACCTAAAAGAACTAATACACCAACAAACATAAGCATTCGATAATTACCTATTCTTCTTATTTATTTGTAGGATTTTCATACTATACCAGGGTTGGGGGCGGCGAAGAAGTAGATATTGAGGAGGCATCATCAATCTGTATTGTGAACAGTAGGTCGCTGCTCGATCATCTTAGTGTGAGGGGCCACACCATGCGTATACCATTGTAGGATACTACAAAAGGATAAAATTTCATTTAACGTAAGTGCATAACAATAGTAAGTCGTTCAAGGGAAATCATATCAAGTAAAGGAATTAATGTTGCCCTTATTCATAAAGGAATGCCTACTCATTTTGAAAATAGTATGCATACTCATTGTCCAAGGGCGGACCATGAGAAATAGTCTATCTATGAAATCAAACACTCACCGAAAAACATTAAGATTTCAAGGTGAGCAATGTATTGATGCCTATGTTATTTCCTCTCAATGCTTGAAATTACCAACAAAGCAATGTCACTTCCTTGCAGTTTGCAGTATCTCCAGCAATCATGTCAATGCTTGACATCATTTACAGTTCCTGTATTTACCAGCTTAATGCAAGAATTGGCATTGGTTATAGATTTCCCTTGATTTAATTTTCTGAATGTTAAGAACATTGACAACTTGTGACCTGACCGTGTTTTATTTCCATTGATTTTCTGATCAGGTCACTAACGTTGACAGCTTCAAACATACCCATGGTTCATTTTCTAAACTTTCAGCCCTAGCGACGTCAGGAAGTTCGTCGAGACGCTCGGAAGGATGGAGGGAGTCCCTTCGGTGACCTGTGTCGTCGCCGATGGTGCCATGGGATTCGGCAGTGCACATGGCTAAGGAGATGGGGCTGCCAACCTACCCATTCTTCAGTCTTAAACCTTGTTGCCGGCACACGCGGATGCACTGCTGAAGGTGACGATCTCTGGGGCGCCTACGTCAGGCAACGAGACACAATATCATATGATTGTTGAGAAGGTTATTCTTCTATTTTGTTGTGTTATGTATTTCACGTGAGGCAAACATAACACTATGTGGGGATCTATCTATGCTTAGTAGATTCTGGGTTTATTGCATGAATTCACCTTTATATTCCTTCCATTTTTATGTGGCACAAATATTTTACCTGGATTTGTTCAACATTTTATGCTTTTAAGATAATATTAACTCATAATTCCATTTCCATGTGGCACAAACATATTACCTGGATCTGTTCAACATTTTATAAAAATATAAACTCTAACTAAATGGTGGGCATGTATCTGAAAGTAGTTGACAGCTTAATCAGTCTTTTTGTATATATTTGATGCAAAATTAGGCTCTGTTTTTGGTAGTACACATGATTATTTTGATCAATGGCCTGCTATGTTCTAAATCTGATATTTTTAAATTTCTTGTTGTATGGTTTAGTTCATATATCATCTAGGGATCTTCTACAGTTTGAAGTATCTTCTGGCATATATATAGGCAAGAAAACAAAATAATACTGTATATGGACAATGGCATCTTGCAGTGGCGGAGCTAGACAAGATTGTTTGGGGGGGGGGGGGGGGGGCAATGAGAAAATACAATTTCTAAGGGGAGCAAAAGCTCTATTTTTTCTAATATAAAACTCCCTACATGAATTTTCTTCACTAAATTTTTCTAGGCTTGGGGGGGGGGGGGGGGGCACGGCCCCTGCACCTGCAGTCATGCACATAGCTTTGGCACTGGCATCTTGTCCGGTTGTCCCGGACCAAACTGTGACAGATGTATGTGGTTCAATTCTCAGGTTCTTTGTAGCTTGTAGAATTTTATGAGCTAATAATGATGGTTGTTATTTCATATAGATGGTTGTCTCACGACTATCACAGCCTGATGTGCGAGAAAGAGGGTGGCTTCTTGATGGGTACCCAAGGAGTTATGCTCGAGCATGAAGTCTTGAAAGTATGAAAATAAGACCATTTTTTATTGTATTTGGAAATAATCATTTCTGACATTTATTTTCTCATTTGATGTTTGTTTGCAGATCCTAGAGCTACACTTGATGCATTTAGAGACATTTTTTGAACTGGTATCAACTATTAAGCCCATAAACTAGGAAAATTGTATATATACAACTGATGGTTCCCCACAACGCCACAACTCACAAGAAGTACCCAGTCCTGCATATCTGTAAGTACACACCTTTTAAGAGTATCACTGATACTCCAATAACCCATAAAAATGGAAGTATGGAAAATTAGTTTGTAAGGAAAGAAACTAAATAGTGAGTTCCAGCAAACCTACTGCCTAGATTCCATGAGCTCATTTTAGCTCTTAAGAGTTTTTATCTCTTTTACATTCTACTAAACACGTGGGTGAATAATAGTTAGAAATTGGTCTATATGTACACGCGGCATTCTACTAGAATTGATGCTTGAAAGAATAAATAGTTATATAATATTTATAAGCCAAGCACTGGAAAAGCTCACTCCTCACACCAGATCACCATCACCTACTTATCTACTTTGTTTAAACAGAGTCTACATGTTTACTCATGTTCCCTGTTTTTTGTCATTTCCGGGAGGTTTGTTAGGAGCCCATCTCTTCTACAGCAAGCCCTGGAGGAAGAGAGATAGATATGGTGATACTTGCTAGCCTTTTAATGGCACCTCCTTTTGCCCTTTTTAGTTTATCTCATTAGCTAAGAGACTTCAGTGAGTAAGAATTTTTTTGTTCTCTCCCTTTTTTTTTTCTCTTTTGGAGTTTTGCTTTGCGGTGAGAGGAGGATAGAGATACCCAGTTGCCATGGCCATCAGAGATTAGGTGAAGTTACATATTTGTCTCAGGTTTACAAGGTGAGGTAAAGGAAGGAAATAAAGTGATGTTAGAATATTATTGTCATACTTCCGAATATATTTTATGCAATGCACAAATGGTGCTATTTCATTAATTTTTACTTATCCAAAACCACCTGATTCATCGGCACATTGCCTCGGAGCATGCACAATGAAGCAAAATAGATCAAACTGTAGCTGCATCTACAAAAGAGAAATCATATCACTCTTGATGTGCCAAGCTTTACCAAGTTAAATTACGCAGTACATCAGGCAAATCTGCAACCCCACGAACATGGAATGATGCAGTAAATTTCATAATCTAATAATTGATTGAGATTCCTTATTTTGGATGGTTAGTTGCACGAGTGACACATCTCTAGAGGTGTTGCATATTTTTGGACGATTGCTGGGAAGTATCTTTGTGTTGTACCTTTCGGCTAATTTATATTTATTTTGCAAAAAACTAGGCTCTGTGATATTGTAAGTTGACTGCAAATTTCTACTACTGTGTATTATGTCGTGATTGCTATTTAGGCTTGATAAAGTTATTAGCTTGAGAATCCAATGAGTGACAGCGACCACTTCAAACCATTGGTGCTCCTGAACCATTGGTACCCCGCAGCGAGTGGTGTCGGCCTTGTAACGGTCGATGCCCATGTCTGCAGCACCGGTGACCTACATTGTAGCCCTGGCGCCTCGTGCTGTAGCAGCCCCTGGCTAGCAGTGCCCAAAGGTGTGATGCTCTGGTTGCAACAGTCTTTCGTTCCATTCCACTTAATATTCAATTTAGAAGATCGTTAGTGGGCAATCGTTGGGAACAGTGGCTGCATCTAGTTAGGAGACTGATGCAGGTCCAGCTTTCACAACAACCTGATAAACTGCGCTGGAATCTCACTAGGTCGGGGGAATTCACAGTTAAATCCATGTATGTTGCTGTTATCAACTCCAGCTCGATTCCTACTTCCAAGCATGTGTGGGATGTCAAAGTTCCTTTGAAGATTAAGGTGTTTATGTGGTTTCTTCATAAACAAGTCATCTTAACAAAGGATAATTTAAAAAAGCGCAATTGGACAGGTCCTACTAGGTGTAGTTTCTGTGATCAGGGTGAAACCATTAAGCATTTATTCCTTGAGTGCCCACTAGCTAGAATTCTTTGGACAACTGTTCATGTTGCTTTCAATATTACTCCACCAAATTCGGTGAATATGATGTTTGGAGCTTGGCTTAATAGGGTAGAGCCCGGGTTAGCTAAACATATTCGCGTGGGGGTGTGCGCCTTAGTGTGGGCACTGTGGAATTGCAGAAATGATCTTGTTTTTAACAGAACAACAAAAACTCATGTTTTGCAGGTTATCTTCAGAGCCACGGCACTTATCCGTTCCTGGTCGCTACTCACTCCGACGGAGGCCAGGGAGCGTTTGGTTACTGGTGCTATCCGATGGGAGACGGTAGCTCGGGATATCTTCAGCCGGTTTGGATGGCGGTCATGTAATAGGATAGGCAATTAGTTTACCTGTCTTTTGTTGAGCCAATCGGCTGTGGTTTATCCTTTGTTGGGCTAGCTTATGTATCTAGCCTTTGGGTTCTGTGTGAGCCTTTTCGTTTTCTTTTTAGTTTGCTACTACTCAGACTTCGAGACTTTGTGGATGTTTTATTATTAATAAGATGGACGTATGCATCATGCTGATGCAGAGGCCGGGGATCCCCCTTTTCGAAAAAAAAGCAGTGCCCAAAGGTGCAAAAATAAATATGTGGAGGTGGGAAAGAATTATGGGGAAGAGAGAGGGGACATGTATAGACGTCTCTGGTGTAGGATGGCCATGGGCTTGCCGAAAACAGCGAGCATGTTGGTTGGATGTGGGAAAGAGAAAGGGGATACAGAAAACTTGAACGAATGAGATGGAGAATTGTGGGGAGGGAGAGAGGGAGGGGGACAACCACATTCTAGAATATAAATGGAATTTGGTGGTAAGTCATTATTGTATTAGTTCTCATGTCGAATGCGTTGTAGAAATGTTCTTCGATAAATATGTGTTTAATTTTTGATGTTTTAGTATGGTTGTAAATTTATCCATCCACATATCACTCTGAGAAACAATTTTAGTTCGGAATGAAGAAAGGAAGAAAAAGAGAACACTTTATAACAATAAAAAGAAAACCATCAATGCAGCCCGTTGCAACGCACGGGCATTCTACTAGTATACATAGGTTCTGTAAGTACAAAGGTTTTTGGGACAGCTGGCTTACGAGCCGGCTCGGTCTGAGCCGAGCCACACCTAAAACGAGCCGAGCCGCCTGAAGTAGGCTCGTTGGCTGAGCGAACCGAGCCGAGCTGCTCCAGAGCGAGCCAAAGCTAGGCTCAGATTAGGCTCGGCTAGGCTCGCTACACGTACAGGAGATTACGGGCGTTTTACAGGCTGACTAGGAGTCCGTCCGACGTGGCTGAGCTGCGGGGAAATAAAGGAAAAAGGAGAACATGCCGCTGTTTACGCAAAGTAAAAAAAAACAGAACGACAGGAAATAACGAAAAAGGAGGACGTGCCGATGTTTACGCTACTGGAAAAACAGAACGGCGGCTCAATTTGCCGATCGCGTTCGCCTGAACGACCACGGCCGTCTCGCGCCGCCAAGGGCACATTGCTGCTTGCTCGGCCGATCCTTTCAAGCCGTCGGCGTCGCATGCTCCGTCACATCGGCATTAGCAGGTAATCCTATGTATACTGAAGGCCATGATGTTACCATTTGGATAGTCTGACTGGTGATACTGCAGCATATATACTTGATTTATCCATCTGTAGATCAAAGTTGTGTACCTGAGTTTTCCGCCTTGATGAAGCCCTGAAGTTACCTACAAATGATTAGTTATTAATCTTTCATCTGTTTGCATGTACATGACTGTAGCACATCACATCACCTCGGTACACAATGTTATGTTTTGTTTCTAAGTATATGCATCTGGTAATGTTCAACACAACCTTTTCAAAATAATTTAACATGTCAATTTTTAGGTCAATTTGTTACCATTCAGTTTAGTTATGTTGCCTTTGTACGAGAATGATTAAAAATTTCATGGCTTGTAGGAATGGATGATGGAACTTGTATTGTTCATGAATCAAGTACATGTCTATTTCAAGTGACGATGATGGCATTAAGCAGCAGAAGAAAAGCAATGTGGAAGTTGAACATGACCTTGGTGAAGCCCAACCAGATGTGTCACTTGGAGATCCTGAATTGGGGATGACCTTTGGTAATGAGAATGAGGTGCGAGAGTATTATACCCAGTATGCTAAAGCAAAAGGCTTTGGTGTGATGAGAAGAAGTTCAAACAGTGATGATAATGGACAATTGAGGTACCTTACACTTTCCTGCAGCCGTCATGGTAAGACTCAGTCCAACTCAAGAAATATGTTGAAGCCAAATCCATCAACCGGGTTAGGATGCAAAGCTAAAATTAATGTTACTCGTGGTCCTGATGGGAAGTTGTACCTTTCGAAGGTCATATTGGATCATAATCATGCATTAAGTCCACTAAAATCTCGGTTATTTAGATGCAACAAAAGGTTAGACTACCATGTTAACGCTGGCAACAAAAGGTTAGACTACCATGTTAACGCTGGCAACAAAAGGTTAGACTACCATAGTTTATAACCTTCTTTGGACAGGAATCATTTGACTTGGGCATTAACGCTGGCAACATAAATGTACCCCAAGAATCGACTATGGTATCATTTGGAGGTTTATCGACAATGGTTATGCCTCCAATCCTAGGAGAATATACAAGTATGTTGTTTCAAGTTCAGCACTGTAGTGCCCAGTTCTGCTGAGTTGCACTTTGATGGAATTGGAGGGCGGAACAATACGGTGGATCAGAGTTAGACAAGATTTATGTCATTTCAAGTGGTTGGATGCAGTACTTTCTATGCACTTGGCAACTTTAATGTAATAGCTGAAAGACACCCGGGCACCAAATTTATATTTTGTCATCAGGATTTTTCCCTAAAGTACCAGATTTGCTTTATGAGATTGTTATACGTTTGCAATTTTCCTTGGATATGTGTACGTGCGCATTGCCGCTAGCTACCTCTCATGAAGGAGTTTTCTGTCTCACACATTTGCAATAGAACAAGGATGTTTCCATCAGGACAGATTTCTTATTCATAATTCTAGTTGGAACATTATGATCACAACTTATACGTCACACAGGATTTACCATCCATCAATTTTTCAAGAAACAAACAAACTTGTATATTGATCTAATTCATAAGGTCAGATTTTACAACCACACAAAATCATATAATGAAAAGTACACGCTACAATCAACACCAACTACGCGAGCAATTCTGTATGGAACTTGCACACTCCAGTTATCTTCTCCACATACACACGCATAATCTGCAATCATATGTGGTCTGATTTTGGTCTCTTTTGATTCGGTGAAACAACACTAAATGCTTCTTGTTTGATTGCATAGAGAATACCACTGCTGCTGGAGTGTCTATTCCTCTCCCTGCAAAAACATAACAAAATTCAGTCCTTGCACAAAATTCAGAGCTTCCCCTAAATTCAGATTAGCAGGAAGCAAAACTGAAGCAAAATTCAGAGCTACCAGTTTGGCACTTTAGCTCGTCCATCTGGTCCAGCTGCGGGGGGAATGAGAACGTCGACGCTGCCGTGCATGCTCAGGAGCAGGTCGACCAGCATCGTCAGCCGCCGTATGACTAGCATGTACGCCGCCCAGGGCTCCACGGGGCTCGCCCACGGCGCTTCCAGCGTCTATACGACGAGGCCGCCTCGCCTCTCTGAAGGAGCCGGCCGTCACGCTGCCGACGAGCAGGGGATCGCCTGGTCGCCCTGGAGGAACCGGTCCTGACACTGCCGACAAGCAGGGGATCGCCTCGACGCATCGGAGGAGGCAGCCATGGGGCATCCAACGAGGAGGAAGTCGCCTCGCCGCCTGAAGGTAGCACATCCTGACGCGTCGAAAGAGATCGCATCCACACAGCCATGAGGGGAACTGGAGCAGATAGCTTGGCCGATCTGGGCGAGCCGGTCGTCGCCTGGGAGAGAAAGGAAACCGCCGGGATTTTTATTTTTTATTTTATCTTTTCCTTTTCAGTTCAGCGCGCGCTCGCACCCTCGCAGCCACGTCGGACGGACTCCTAGTCAGCCTGTAAAACGCCCGTAATCTCCTGTACGTGTAGCATTATTGTGTCCAGCCGCCCCCGGCTCCCGGCCCCGCTGCTCCCTGGGCTGGACATCGCTGTGGCCGTGGACAACACGCTCTACGCGCTCTCGTCCATGCGCTCGACCGCGTCGCGGCAGCACCCGTTCGAGGCGCTGACGCGGCAGGAATGTTATCGCATCAGTGTGTCCCAAAGCTAAAAACTGAGGAGCGATGCTAGACTCAGGGGCTGTTTTGCCGAGGTTTAACGGACTGGTTAGCATTGATTGGCTGAGATTTGGCTTAATGAGGTGGGCCTGCCCAGTAAAAAATGGGTCCGTTGTTTCGTTCCGTGCGTGTAGTATTATCGAAAACTGAGTCTGCATAAAAAGAGAAATCTTCTTCCTTGAATGCATGCGTAGTGCAAGTAGTGCATGTACCCTACTATACCTTGAAGTGTTTGACAAAAGACTACCACAATTAGGGTTCGCATCCCACTGAACTATCACTTTAAAAAAAAGTGACTGATAACTACCCAAAAATTGGAATCTCATGACTAAAAACTACCACTTTCGAAAAATGGCTAATTTAGAAGATTTAAACGTGTTTATGACATGCGGGGCCCGTCTATCAGGGCTGACGTGGCGGGATAGTCAACTTCGTTTATTTTTTACCGTTAAATTGACCATTATGACAGGTGGGGACCACACGTCAGCATCACCTCCTTCTTCCTCCTCATCTCTCTCGCTCTTTGGAATTTTAGCGAACACCTCATGTGCACCTCTGCCGCGGTATAAGACCTGCCGGACCTCCCTCTCTCCGCCGGCGAGCTCCTCAGCCCCGTCGCCCCTTGCCACCTCTCCTTTCCCTTCCTCCCCGCCTTCGCTTCTCACGCGCGCGAGCTCCCCCTGCCATGGCGCCTCAGCCTCTGCTCCTTGCACCGCCTGCCATGGTCGGCCCCAAGCGCCTCCTCCCTGCCTCGTCTGCAGTCCTCCTGCATGGCGGCATCTCCTCCGCGACCCCTGCCTGACGCCAGGGCCGAGCTGCTTGCTTCCCTTGCCATCCTCCACCATCGCCTCCCTTCTGCCGCTGATGTGCTGCTGGTCCTTGTTGTCGAGTGCGTCGTCGTTGGCCTCCTCCTTGCCCCGGGCTCCATCCAGCTCCGCCGCCTCCCAGCGTCCTCCGGCCTGCGCCGCCCCCATGGCTTTCTCGAGGCCATCACCGACCACACCCCGTGACGCTCGGCCTCTGGACTACCACCATTACCGCAAGCACGTGAGTAACGGCGCCGGCGACTCGGCGGCGGCCAGGTCGCGCGCCAGGCGGCAACAACTAGCTGGTGTGCTCCAGTCCAAAGAGCTACCGCCGGTGTGATGCTCTACTGCTGGTAAGGTGTTTGTTGAAATGCCAAATAGAGAGAGGAGGAAGAAGGTGATGCTGACGTGTGGGGTCCACCTGTCTTAACAGTCAACTTAACGGTCTGAAATAACAGAGTTGACTTCCCCGCCACGTCAGCCCTGACAAACAGGCCCCACATGTCATAAACACGTTTAAATCGTCTGAACTGGCCATTTTCTAAAAGTGGTAGTTTTTAGTCATGAGATTCCAATTTTTTGGTAGTTATCAGTCACTTTTTTGAAAGTGGTAGTTCTGTGGGACGCGAACCCCAATTGTGGTAGTTTTTTGTCAAACACTCGAGTACCTTGCATGCATGCGTGGTTGACGAGCCTGAGGAGACAGATCCAAAAGCAGCGGGAAATGTTGGGGAACGTTGCAGAAAACAAAAAATTTCCTACTCGTTTCACCAAGATCATCTAGGAGTTCATCTAGCAACGAGTGATTAGATGCATCTACATACCTTTGTAGATCGCGAGCGGAAGCGTTCAAAAGAACGGTGATGATGTAGTCGTACTCGACGTGATCCAAATCACCGATGACCAGCGCCGAACGGACGGCACCTCCGCGTTCAACACACGTACGGGACGGGAGACGTCTCCTCCTTCTTGATCCAGCAAGGGGGGAGGAGAGGTTGATGAAGATCCAGCAGCACGACGGCGTGGTGGTGGATGCAGGGCGTCACAGCAGCAGGGCTTCGCCGAGACTACGAGGAAGAGACGTAACGGGGAGAGATGGAGGCGCCAGGGGCTGGTGTATGAAGTCCCTCCTCTCCCCCACTATATATAGGGGTGCCAAGGGGGGCTGGTGCGCAGCCTAGGAGATCTGATCTCCTAGGTGCGGCGGCCAGGGGAG
This sequence comes from Triticum aestivum, assembly GCF_018294505.1. Taxonomy (NCBI): domain Eukaryota; kingdom Viridiplantae; phylum Streptophyta; class Magnoliopsida; order Poales; family Poaceae; genus Triticum; species Triticum aestivum. The sequence goes on from NC_057798.1 coordinate 76,133,289, forward strand.
GGTTTCCCTCCCCCCCAAGGCACCTCGGGGTGCCTTCCACCACTAGGACTCCTCCTAGGGGGAAACCCTAGGCGCATGGGCCTATAGGGGCTGGTGCCCTTGGCCCATCTAGGCCAAGGCGCACCCCCTACAGCTCATGTGGCCCCCCGGGACAGGTGGCCCCACCCGGTGGACCCCCGGGACCCTTCCGGTGGTCCCGGTACAATACCGATAACCCCGAAACTTGTCCCGATGCCCGAAATAGCACTTCCTATATATAATTCTTTACCTCCGGACCATTCCGGAACTCCTCGTGACGTCCGGGATCTCATCCGGGACTCCGAACAACATTCGGGTTTCTGCATATACATATCTTCATAACCCTAGCGTCACCGAACCTTAAGTGTGTAGACCCTACGGGTTCGGGAGACAAGCAGACATGACCGAGACGACTCTCCGGTCAATAACCAACAGCGGGATCTGGATACCCATGTTGGCTCCCACATGCTCCACGATGATCTCATCGGATGAACCACGATGTCGAGGATTCTATCAACCCCGTACGCTATTCCCTTTGTCTATCGATATGTTACTTGCCCGAGATTCGATCGTCGGTATCCCAATACCTCGTTCAATCTCGTTACCGGCAAGTCACTTTACTCGTACCGTAATGCATGATCCCGTGACCAGACACTTGGTCACTTTGAGCTCATTATGATGATGCATTACCGAGTGGGCCCAGTGATACCTCTCCGTCATACGGAGTGACAAATCCCAGTCTTGATCCATGTCACCCAACAGACACTTTCGGAGATACCCGTAGTCTACCTTTATAGTCACCCAGTTACGTTGTGACGTTTGGCATACCCAAAGCACTCCTACGGTATCCGGGAGTTACACGATCTCATGGTCAAAGGAATAGATACTTGACATTAGAAAACTCTAGCAAACGAACTATACGATCTTGTGCTATGTTTAGGATTGGGTCTTGTCCATCACATCATTCTCCCAATGATGTGATCTCGTTATCAATGACATCCAGTGTCCATAGTCAGGAAACCATGACTATCTGTTGATCAACGAGCTAGTCAACTAGAGGCTCACTAGGGACATGTTGATGTCTGTTATTCACACATGTATTACGATTTCCGGATAACACAATTATAGCATGAATAAAGACAATTATCATGAACAAGGAAATATAATAATAATGCTTTTATTATTGCCTCTAGGGCATATTTCCAACAGTCTCCCACTTGCACTAGAGTCAATAATCTAGTTACATTGTGATGAATCGAACACCCATGGAATTCTGGTGTTGATCATGTTTTGCTCTAGGGAGAGGTTTAGTCAACGGATCTGCTACATTCAGGTCCGTATGTACTTTACAAATCTCTATGTCTCCATCTTGAACATTTTCACGAATGGAGTTGAAGCGACGCTTGATGTGCCTTGTCTTCTTGTGAAACCTGGGCTCCTTGGCAAGTGCAATAGCTCCAGTGTTGTCACAGAAGAGCTTGATCGGCCCCGACGCATTGGGTATGACTCCTAGGTCGGTGATGAACTCCTTCACCCATATTGCTTCATGTGCTGCCTCCGAGGCTGCCATGTACTCCGCTTCACATGTAGATCCCGCCACGACGCTTTGCTTGCAACTGCACCAGCTTACTGCCCCACCATTCAAAATATACACGTATCCGGTTTGTGACTTAGAGTCATCCAGATCTGTGTCGAAGCTAGCGTCGACGTAACCCTTTACGACGAGCTCTTCGTCACCTCCATAAACGAGAAACATTTCCTTAGTCCTTTTCAGGTACTTCAGGATATTCTTGACCGCTGTCCAGTGTTCCTTGCCGGGATTACTTTGGTACCTTCCTACCAAACTGACGGCAAGGTTAACATCAGGTCTGGTACACAGCATGGCATACATAATAGAACCTATGGCTGAGGCATAGGGGATGACGCTCATCTCTTCTATATCTTCTGCCGTGGTCGGACATTGAGCTGAGCTCAATTTCATACCTTGCAACACAGGCAAGAACCCCTTCTTGGATTGATCCATATTGAACTTCTTCAATATCTTATCAAGGTATGTGCTTTGTGAAAGACCTATGAGGCGTCTCGATCTATCTCTATAGATTTTGATGCCTAATATATAAGCAGCTTCTCCAAGGTCCTTCATTGAAAAACTTTTATTCAAGTAGGCCTTGATGCTGTCCAAGAGTTCTATATCATTTCCCATCAAAAGTATGTCATCTACATATAATATGAGAAATGCTACAGAGCTCCCACTCACTTTCTTGTAAACGCAGGCTTCTCCATAAGTCTGTGTAAACCCAAACGCTTTGATCATCTCATCAAAGCGAATGTTCCAACTCCGAGATGCTTGCACCAGCCCATAAATCGAGCGTTGGAGCTTGCACACTTTGTCAGCATTCTTAGGATCGACAAAACCTTCCGGCTGCATCATATACAATTCTTCCTTAAGGAAACCATTAAGGAATGCCGTTTTGACGTCCATTTGCCATATTTCGTAATCATAGAATGCGGCAATTGCTAACATGATTCGGACGGACTTCAGCTTCGCTACCGGTGAGAAAGTCTCATCGTAGTCAACCCCTTGAACTTGTCGATAACCCTTAGCGACAAGCCGAGCTTTATAGATGGTCACATTACCATCCGCGTCTGTCTTCCTCTTAAAGATCCATTTATTTTCTATGGCTCGCCGCTCAACGGGCAAGTCAGTCAAAGTCCATACTTTGTTTTCATACATGGATCCTATCTCGGATTTCATGGCTTCCAGCCATTTGTCGGAATCTGGGCCCGCCATCGCTTCTTCATAGTTCGAAGGTTCACCGTTGTCTAACAGCATGATTTCCAAGACAGGGTTGCCGTACCACTCTGGTGCGGAACGTGTCCTTGTGGACCTTCGAATTTCAGTAGGGGCTTGATCAGAAGTATCTTGATCATTGTCATTAACTTCCTCTCTAGTCGGTGTAGGCACCTCAAGAACATTTTCTTGAGTTGCGCCATTTTCCGGTTCAAGAGGTAATACTTCATCAAGCTCTACTTTCCTCCCACTTACTTCTTTCGAGAGAAACTCTTTCTCCAGAAAGGACCCATTCTTGGCAACAAAGATCTTGCCTTCGGATCTGAGGTAGAAGGTGTACCCAATAGTTTCTTTTGGGTATCCTATGAAGACGCATTTTTCCGACTTGGGTTCGAGCTTTTCAGGTTGAAGTTTCTTGACATAAGCATCGCATCCCCAAACTTTTAGAAACGACAGCTTAGGTTTCTTCCCAAACCATAATTCATACGGTGTCGTCTCAACGGATTTCGACGGAGCCCTATTTAAAGTGAATGCGGCAGTCTCTAAAGCATAGCCCCAAAAAGAAAGCGGTAAATCGGTAAGAGACATCATAGATCGCACCATATCTAACAGAGTGCGATTACGACGTTCGGACACACCATTACGCTGAGGTGTTCCAGGCGGCGTGAGTTGTGAAACTATTCCACATTTTCTTAAGTGTGCCCCAAACTCGTGACTCAAGTATTCTCCTCCACGATCTGATCGTAGAAACTTGATTTTCCTGTCACGTTGATTTTCAACCTCACTCTGAAATTCCTTGAACTTTTCAAAGGTTTCAGACTTGTGTTTCATTAAGTAGATATACCCATACCTACTTAAATCATCAGTGAGGGTGAGAACATAACGATAGCCACCGCGAGCCTCAACACTCATCGGACCGCACACATCAGTATGTATGATTTCCAATAAGTCGGTTGCTCGCTCCATTGTTCCTGAGAACGGAGTCTTGGTCATTTTACCCATAAGGCATGGTTCGCACGTGTCAAATGATTCATAATCAAGAGACTCTAAAAGTCCATCAGCATGGAGCTTCTTCATGCGTTTGACACCTATGTGACCAAGGCGGCAGTGCCACAAGTATGTGGGACTATCATTATCAACCTTACTTCTTTTGGTACTCACATTATGAACATGTGTAGCATCACGTTCGAGATTCATAAAGAATAAACCATTCACCATAGGAGCATGACCATAAAACATATCTCTCATAAAAATGGAACAACCATTATTCTCAGATTTAAAAGAGTAGCCATCTCGAATTAAACGAGATCCCGATACAATGTTCATGCTCAAAGCTGGCACTAAATAACAATTATTAAGGTTTAAAACTAATCCCGAAGGGAGATGCAGAGGTAGCGTGCCGACGGCGATCACATTGACCTTGGAACCATTCCCGACGCGCATCGTCACCTCGTCCTTTGCCAGTTTCCGCTTATTCCGCAGCCCCTGCTTTGAGTTACAAATGTGAGCAACTGCACCGGTATCAAATACCCAGGAGCCACTACGGGCACTAGTAAGGTACACATCAATTACATGTATATCACATATACCTTTTGTTTTGCCGGCCTTCTTATCCGCTAAGTACTTAGGGCAGTTCCGCTTCCAGTGACCGCTTCCCTTGCAATAAAAGCACTCAGTCTCGGGCTTGGGTCCATTCTTTGGCTTCTTCCCGGCAGCTTGCTTGCCGGGCGCGGCAACCTCCTTGCCGTCCTTCTTGAAGTTCTTTTTACCCTTGCCTTTCTTGAACTTAGTGGTTTTATTGACCATCAACACTTGATGTTCCTTCCTGACTTCTACCTCTGCTGATTTCAGCATAGCAAATACTTCAGGAATGGTCTTTTCCATCCCCTGCATATTGAAGTTCATCACAAAGCTCTTGTAGCTTGGTGGAAGCGACTGGAGGATTCTGTCAATGACCGCATCATCCGGGAGATTAACTCCCAGCTGAGTCAAGCGGTTATGCAACCCAGACATAGTGAGTATGTGCTCACTGACAGAACTGTTTTCCTCCATCTTACAGCTGAAGAATTTGTCGGAGACTTCATATCTCTCGACCCGGGCATGAGCTTGGAAAACCATTTTCAGCTCTTCGAACATCTCATATGCTCCATGTCTCTCAAAACGCTTTTGGAGCCCCGGCTCTAGGCTGTAAAGCATGCCGCACTGAAAGAGGGAGTAGTCATCGAAACGTGCCTGCCAAGCGTTCATAACATCTTGTTCTGCAGGGAGAACGGGTGCGTCACCAAGCGGTGCTTGTAGGACATAATCTTTCTTGGCAGCTATGAGGATGATCCTCAGGTTCCGGACCCAGTCCGTATAGTTGCTGCCATCGTCTTTCAGCTTAGTTTTCTCTAGGAACGCGTTGAAGTTGAGGACTACGTTGGCCATTTGATCTACAAGACATATTGCAAAGATTTTAGACTAAGTTCATGATAATTAAGTTCAACTAATCAAATTATTAGTGAACTCCCACTTAGATTAGACATCCCTCTAGTCATCTAAGTATTACATGATCCGAGTTAAACTAGACCGTGTCCGATCATCACGTGAGACGGACTAGTCAACATCGGTGAACATCTTCATGTTGATCGTATCTTCTATACGACTCATGCTCGACCTTTCGGTCTTCTGTGTTCCGAGGCCATGTCTGTACATGCTAGGCTCGTCAAGTCAACCTAAGTGTTTGCATGTGTAAATCTGTCTTACACCCGTTGTATGTGAACGTCTGAATAAAACACCCGATCATCACGTGGTGTTTTGAAACAGCGAACTGTCGCAACGGTGCACAGTTAGGGGGAACACTTCTTGAATTTATTATGAGGGATCATCTTATTTACTACCGTCGTTCTAAGTAAACAAGATGCAAAACATGATAAACATCACATGCAATCAAATAATAAACGTGACATGATATGGCCAATATCACATAGCTCCTTTGATCTCCATCTTGGGGCTCCATGATCATCTTGTCACCGGCTTGACACCATGATCTCCATCATCATGATCTCCATCATCGTGTCTCCATGAAGTTGCTCGCCAACTATTACTTCTACTACTATGGCTAACGCGTTTAGCAATAAAGTAAAGTAATTTACATGGCGTTTCTTGATGACACGCAGGTCATATAAAAGAATAAAGACAACTCCTATGGCTCCTGCCGGTTGTCATACTCATCGACATGCAAGTCGTGAATCCTATTACAATAGCATGAACATCTCATACATCACATATAGATCATTCATCATTCATCACAACTTTGGCCATATCATATCACAAACCACTTGCTGCAAAAACAAGTTAGACGTCCTCTAATTGTTGTTGCAAGTTTTACGTGGCTGAATTAGGGTTCTAGCAAGAACGTTTTCTTACCTACGTTAAAGCCACAAGGTGATTTGTCAACTTCTATTTACCCTTCATAAGGACCCTGTTCATCGATTCCGCTCCAACTAAAGTAGGAGAGACAGACACCCGCCAGCCACCTTATGCATCTAGTGCATGTTAGTCGGTGGAACCGGTCTCACGTAAGCGTACGTGTAAGGTTGGTCCGGGCCGCTTCATCCCACAATACCGCTGAAGCAAGAAAAGACTAGTAACGGCAAGAAAGTTGACAAATCTACGCCCACAACAAATTGTGTTCTACTCGCGCAAGAAGAACTACACATAGACCTAGCTCATGATGCCACTGTTGGGGAACGTTGCAGAAAACAAAAATTTTCCTACTCGTTTCACTAAGATCATCTAGGAGTTCATCTAGCAACGAGTGATTAGATGCATCTACATACCTTTGTAGATCGCGAGCGGAAGCGTTCAAAAGAACGGTGATGATGTAGTCGTACTCGACGTGATCCAAATCACCGATGACCAGCGCCGAACGGACGGCACCTCCGCGTTCAACACACGTACGGGACGGGAGACGTCTCCTCCTTCTTGATCCAGCAAGGGGGGAGGAGAGGTTGATGAAGATCCAGCAGCACGACGGCGTGGTGGTGGATGCAGGGCGTCACAGCAGCAGGGCTTCGCCGAGACTACGAGGGAGAGACGTAACGGGGAGAGATGGAGGCGCCAGGGGCTGGTGTATGAAGTCCCTCCTCTCCCCCACTATATATAGGGGTGCCAAGGGGGGCTGGTGCGCAGCCTAGGAGATCTGATCTCCTAGGTGCGGCGGCCAGGGGAGGGTTTCCCTCCCCCCCAAGGCACCTCGGGGTGCCTTCCACCACTAGGACTCCTCCTAGGGGGAAACCCTAGGCGCATGGGCCTATAGGGGCTGGTTCCCTTGGCCCATCTAGGCCAAGGCGCACCCCCTACAGCCCATGTGGCCCCCCGGGACAGGTGGCCCCACCCGGTGGACCCCCGGGACCCTTCCGGTGGTCCCGGTACAATACCGATAACCCCGAAACTTGTCCCGATGCCCGAAATAGCACTTCCTATATATAATTCTTTACCTCCGGACCATTCCGGAACTCCTCGTGACGTCCGGGATCTCATCCGGGACTCCGAACAACATTCGGGTTTCTGCATATACATATCTTCATAACCCTAGCGTCACCGAACCTTAAGTGTGTAGACCCTACGGGTTCGGGAGACAAGCAGACATGACCGAGATGACTCTCCGGTCAATAACCAACAGCGGGATCTGGATACCCATGTTGGCTCCCACATGCTCCACGATGATCTCATCGGATGAACCACGATGTCGAGGATTCTATCAACCCCGTACGCTATTCCCTTTGTCTATCGATATGTTACTTGCCCGAGATTCGATCGTCGGTATCCCAATACCTCGTTCAATCTCGTTACCGGCAAGTCACTTTACTCGTACCGTAATGCATGATCCCGTGACCAGACACTTGATCACTTTGAGCTCATTATGATGATGCATTACCGAGTGGGCCCAGTGATACCTCTCCGTCATACGGAGTGACAAATCCCAGTCTTGATCCATGTCACCCAACAGACACTTTCGGAGATACCCGTAGTCTACCTTTATAGTCACCCAGTTACGTTGTGACGTTTGGCATACCCAAAGCACTCCTATGGTATCCGGGAGTTACACGATCTCATGGTTAAAGGAATAGATACTTGACATTAGAAAACTCTAGCAAACGAACTATACGATCTTGTGCTATGTTTAGGATTGGGTCTTGTCCATCACATCATTCTTCCAATGATGTGATCTCGTTATCAATGACATCCAGTGTCCATAGTCAGGAAACCATGACTATCTGTTGATCAACGAGCTAGTCAACTAGAGGCTCACTAGGGACATGTTGATGTCTGTTATTCACACATGTATTACGATTTCCGGATAACACAATTATAGCATGAATAAAGACAATTATCATGAACAAGAAAATATAATAATAATGCTTTTATTATTGCCTCTAGGGCATATTTCCAACAGGAAAGTCATCTAGAATCTTGCCTCAAACGAGGGAACCCGCGTAAATCCCGCCCCATACCAAGCAGATTGAGGATTTTCACGAAGATACTCGTTGGCATAGTCAGCCGAAATGCCATATGCAATGACTCGCATAGCTGCTGAGATTTTTTGATATGCATTAAAACCCTTCAAGTCCGCGGTGTTTCTCCTTTCGGTAAAAAAAATCAAGAATTGACCTCGCAAGCTTCTACTATTTTCATGAAGAGGGAGCAGCGCATTCGATACCTTCTTCGGAAGAGGTGCGGTGGATACGTAGGTACCGTCGCGAAGTAGTCTTGCATGAGCATCATGTTCCCGAAATGGCGGTTCCGAGACATGCAAAGACGGCCGACGGTCAATTCTCGCCGTTTCCTTCTGTTCCTATCCTTGAGCTCCTTCACGACGAGGACCGCCAGCACCATCTGCCGCCGATTGTTCTCAAACAGCGTCTCTATGTCCGAGTTGTTGGACAAGGACAAATCCTTGAGCAAAAATTCCTCGCAAGGGCTCAAATCCATCTGTAAATCTCAACACGAAGCACGAATTAACCGAAATCGCTCGCTAAATCAAACTGAAAGTAGTAGAAAAGCACTCACCGGCAGATCCAGGGTGTGCAGTGACTCGGCGGCCGTCGATATGGGCGGCCGCAACCCGAGGGGCGGGTGGGCGCGGAGGATCCGGGGCGGTGGGTCAACGGCGCGCCAGAATCAAAGGCGACGGCGGCGGGTGGCTGCGGAATGAAGGGAGGGAACGCCCGCGGGCTGTAATGTTCCTCCCACCAATTGCTTTCCCAGTATACAGGGCACCGATGGGATGGGGCGGAAACCCGTGTTTTCGCGGGTCGGGGGCCCAATGTACCATGCCCCTTGAAAAAATTAAGGGTCGGCGGCGTTTAAGGTGTCTGTTCAGGCCGCTTTTCCCACGTAAAATGATAAAGTTGTGTTATTTTACAGTTCGGCATGATATAAGGGGTCTGCTAGAGATGCTCTTAGCCACACAACAGACAGAAAAATGAGCACACACAAGTAAATCTGTCGTGGGCAAAAACGACTAATATTGAAGCAAAAAATAATCCCATGTCTATACAATGATGTTGCTTATTTACATCTAGTCTTTCAACAGAAAAACCCAAGATCACCTCCAGCCTACTTGTGCGCAAGGGCGTTCGATCACAGAAAGAGGAATAATTATACCCCAGCCTACACAGTTGGAGATTGGTAGACCTCCAAGCTCCAGCTTCTGTTGCCGAAGTTGCGGAACTGGAAGAGATGGTTTCTAGTTTCTGGAGTTCCATCGTTGCGGAGAATGCAGCTAGTTGAACACCATTAACATGAACACTGCACCTACAAATTAAGCGGGTCATCTCCGAATCGGACATTGGGACTACACCCTGATTGAAGCTATAAATAATGGCAGTAGATCAAATGGACCATGCCATTTTTGTATGAATGTGCAAACTTAGCTCAAGATCTAGTGAGGGCAACCCTTTTATTTTCTGGTCTTGGAGAGTCAGATATGAAAAAAAGATCTCGTGTTATTGGCGGGCAGCGTGGCATATTGATCCACCTAATAACAGTTTAACTCTTTTCATCCCTAAAATAACAGTTTAACTATTTTCATTGCCCAAAAAAGACTATACCATGCAAATTATCAAACAATTAATACTGGTTGTTAAGTCTTTTCTAATATTTGATAGCCCACAAGGGGATGTAGCTCAGATGGTAGAGCCCTCGCTTAGCATGCGAGAGGTATGGGGATCGATACCCCACTTCTCCAATATTTCTTTAATTTTTAACAGATCTGAAAATACTGTAGAAAACACTCTTGATTTTACTTTTGCAAACTCCAAATCTCACAAACATGCCCGCAACGCTTTTATTTAGCAACAAAAGATACTCGCTCTGTAGTGCAATAATAATCGCAGGCCTAGACCAATATGTTACCATCATTTTCCTCAAAAAACAATGTCACCATTATGATTTTATTACCATCCTCTTTGTAGAAATGAGGAAAATGATACTCGGAGATAGTCAACATTCCAGAAAGAAAGAAAAAATAAACTCATCTATATGTTCTGCCCTACACCCAACCAAATGTATTCAGTCAATCAATCTCGCCAGTGCAACAACCAGGTCACTTGGATTACAGGATCCAAGTTGAAGAAGATGGGTGCTCAGATATGCTCAAAGGATAACTTTGTAGTCAAGAAATTAATAAAAAGCTTGCGGATATAACAACGAGAAGGAAGATGTCAGCAGGTCATGAGCATCAAGCACATCCCTTGGCAGAGACGAGGATGTTTATTTGCAAGAAGAGTGCAACCTGTGAAATCTATGGAGTTGCTTGCTAACCCCACAAAAAAAAGTAGGTCTTTGATTTCCCCGACGAGGAGTGCGCCACACCACAGAGAATTCCGAGTTAGGGGGCGGGCATTCGGGTCACATGATCTTCATTATCACTGATAAATTCATGGATTGTAAATGTTTCAGATGCATCTAAGGAGCCAGTGGTGAAATTTTCCATTTTTATTCTCCTCTGAGAAAAGATTTCTCTGTGATGTACCATTTCTCTTAATGCAGAGACTCTTTATTTTACTGGTTGATATAACTATCCTAAAGTATCACAAAACATCTCTATTACTATCATATTGCTTGGACGGAATATCTATTACTATCATAGATAGAGAAAAAAAATCATGTTATTCCTTGGACAGTGGGATGGACTTGTAGTATTACCTTCTGACATTTGCTACTTATTGGTGTGGTAAAATTAAAGCCACTAAAATCATCGGTCCAATCACTTGATCGATAGCACCCTTTTTTTCTTTAATTTTTCTATAATTTATTTGCTCCTACACCGATATCATACTGTTGCATTCTTTGTGTAAGTTTATCGAACATTAAGAATTCACATATTTAGATTATATCGGAGTTAAGATATGAGGTGGCAACTCATACTGGATTGATGAAACGACTTCTCCGCTCAAATTGAAGATTTGTCTTTTATAGTCAGTGGAATCATATTTAATCTTATTTTATGTCATACCACAATAAAGAAAATAGTTTTATATCAAACTTTTAGACTTATTTAACCTTATTTTGATGTCATATTACAATTTAAGAAGTATAATTTTTATTATTTAGTTTGTATAGTTAAACTTATAATTTAGTTGGTATAATTAACCATTGTCCTCTTTATGATAAATTTAAATTATGTGATGTAATAAAAAATATCATTGAATTATTTTTGTGATAATTTCATAAATTACATAGTGCATACATACATATTTATAAGTATGCACACATAATGCGTATATTTAAGTTTCATTGAATATCATGTCAATAGTTTCTAAAGAATATTGTCTAACTAATATTTTAATAGCGATTTTTAGTGTATTATTAGATGGACTTACTTATAGAACCTTGAAGGGTATAAACACACACACATCTAGATGTTTGGTTTCATCTCGTGTATACAAGAGCAAATATCAGTTTCAAAACTAAAATTTATGTACGAATTAACAAAGATATCTAGTTATCTCCTAACGTCCTCCGGTCAACACCACTCGGTGGAGGTCAGACGGTCGGAAGATCTCATGTCCGGCCGTTGAGAAGATGGATTCGTTAGATGCAACGAAAAGTATGTGCTCTGAGGCGTGAACGGCCACACGTCGTTATCTCCTAACGTTCGCTGCACCAAGGAGGAGGGAGAGCTCTCACATCTCACGGACAGGTCACACTAGTAACTGCAAAATGTGAATATAGAAGGGCATCAAGGAGGAGGGAGAGCTCTCACATCTCATGGACAACTAGTTAATTATCTCATGGGAGCCCAAGCTCGTTATCCATCATTCAAAGGCTAGGAAAGCTTTGGCTTACCATGCTTGTCTCATGAGAAATTTGAAAAGAGAGAAATAGTCGTGTCCACCGCCACCATACACCCCCTATCAACCTGGATACTTTAAGAATCAAGGAGGATACCAAGCTTTGGGCTTTGGCCGGTAAGTTTCGCTTGGGCATTGTAACTCTGGGAGATTAATCCCTTAACCTTGTGTTTGTAAGCCCTAGGATGTATCCTAGCAACAAACTAGCCTGACAGTTTTTTTTTTCAAAAATAACAGCCCTGTCTTTGTGCCATCTACGCACTCACAAGAATCATCAACGGAATCCCTCCGTTCCAAAATAAATGACCCAACTTTATACTAAAGTTAGTATAAAGTTGAGTCATCTATTTTGGAACGGAGGGATACATCTGATTCTGAATCCGTAGCCAAATGGGAGAGAGGAGGAAGGGCCTGCAAAGAAAAGTAAGAAAAGTCTAGTTTTTTACGACGCAAGAAAATCGTACTTGTATAAGTTTAAAAAATTTCTAGAAAAAAAAACATTGCCCGTAGATATCAGTTGCTAGTATGTGGGTATGAAGTTTGAAACATAAATATGTTCATTTGCGATCTGTATAAAAATGATATACGTATATGCGTACTAAGTTTCACTTTGTAACTCAACCAAAAAATGATCTGAAATGGCCTCTCCCTATTGACTGTTGATTCAGGTTCAGCTATGCCGCGGTTCCGAAATTTCGCCATCTCACTAACTCAGGCATCACTGCTACAACTCCTCCGGCTTCGTACATATCAGACGTGGCCGCGACAGAGAGGCCTCTAGGCCCTCCATTAGAACCGTACCCCGGCGTCGCTCGAAAAGCACAAGACCACAGGAGAACGCTCCGGACTTGCGAGATATATTGGAGGATAAGGCAAGACAATCAAGATCGATCTACGGATCGCAGGGGCGCCCCATGATACGTGACGACAACCGTCGCGCCGGACACAGCAAGTCCGGCCGGGCCGAACACAGTAGACAAAACTCTTTTGAGCTTCGTCGTGATATAGCCCAATACAGAGGCGCCGCACACCCACTATGCTTCACAGATGAAGTAATGGATCATCAAATCCCCGAAGGGTTTAAACCCGTGAATATTGAATCTTATGATGGCACAACGGAGCCCGCGGTTTGGATCGAAGACTATCTCCTTCATATCCACATGGCCCGCGGTGATGATCTCCACGCCATCAAATACCTCTCACTCAAGCTTAAAGGACCAGCTCGGCATTGGCTTAACAGCTTACCAGCAGAATCAATTGGAAGTTGGGAGGACCTGGAAGTCACATTCCTTGATAACTTCCAGGGCACGTATGTGCGACCACCAGACGCTGACGACGTAAGCCACATAATTCAGCAGCCAGACGAATCGGCCAGACAATTCTGGACACGGTTCTTAACTAAGAAAAATCAAATTGTCGACTGTCCGGATGCAGAGGCCCTCGCGGCCTTCAAACATAACATCCGTGACGAGTGGCTTGCCCGGCACCTGGGGCAGGAAAAGCCGAAATCCATGGCAGCCCTCACATCACTCATGACCCGCTTCTGCGCGGGAGAAGACAGTTGGCTAGCCCGCAGCAACAACCTCAGAAAAAAATTCTGGCGGTCCGGATATCAAGGACCACAATGGCAGGTCGCATCGCAACAAGAACAAACGCCGCATTAATGGCAACAATAATGAGGATACGGCAGTCAATGCCGGATTCAGAGGCTCTAAATCCGGTCAGCGGAAAAAGCCATTCAAAAGAACTACTCCGGGTCCGTCCAATTTGGACCGAATACTCGATCGCTCGTGCCAGATACACGGCACCCCCGACAAGCCAGCTAACCACACCACAGGGACTGTTGGGTATTCAAGCAGGCAGGCAAGTTAATTGCCGAAAACAACGACAAGGAGCTGCATAGCGATGACGAGGAAGAGACCCGACCGCCGAACAATAGAGGACAAAAGGGTTTCCCCCCACAAGTGCGGACGGTGAACATTATATACGCAACCCACAAACCCAAGAGGGAGCGGAAGCGTGCACTTAGGGATGTATACGCGATGAAGCCAGTCGCCCCGAAGTTCAACCCATGGTCCTCTTACCCGATCACTTTTGATCGAAGGGACCACCCCACCAGCATCCGCCACGGCGGATTCTCCGCATTGGTGCTAGACCCAATCGTCGATGGATTTCACCTCACCAGAGTCCTGATGGACGGCGGCAGCAGCCTGAACCTGCTTTATCAGGATACAGTGCGCAAAATGGGTATAGACCCCTCAAGGATTAAACCTATAAAGACGACCTTTAAAGGCGTCATACCAGGTGTAGAGGCCAATTGTACAGGCTCAGTTACACTGGAAGTGGTCTTTGGATCCCCGGATAACTTCCGGAGCGAGGAGTTAATCTTCGACATAGTTCCGTTCCGCAGCGGTTATCATGCTCTGCTCGGACGTACCGCGTTTGCAAAGTTCAACGCGGTGCCGCACTACGCGTACCTCAAGCTCAAGATGCCAGGCCCTCGAGGAGTCATCACGGTCAATGGAAACACTGAACGCTCTCTCCGAACGGAGGAACATACAGCGGCTCTCGCGGCAGAAGTACAGTGCAGCCTCTTAAGGCAATTCTCGAGTCCGTCCGTTAAGCGACCGGACACGGCTAAACGCGCCCGGAGTAACCTAGAACAAGACCACCCGGCGCGTTCCGAGCACGCATAGCAATGCGGCCCCATCCCCAGCCCCTGCAAAATTGCAAGACTAGCCCTTCACGTACACCATTATGCTCTGAAGATACCATGGGCATAGGGGGAGGGGCACGACCACGATAGGCCCATAATGCGGCTTAACCACACTAGGGGCTCTCAAGTGTGTCATTCTTTTTTTTATTTTCCTTTTTTTACCCACAGGACTCCGTTCATCAGAGGCCCTGTCCGGCAGTAGACCTGCCGAACTCATGATGCAACAGCCAGGGAAGGAGAAAGGCTACGACGAATATCCAGGTGGTCTCCATTACGAGCATTAAATCTGTTTTATACACTATCCCGCAGCCTACCCCTGGAGGGGGACATGTTTAATAGTCCCATCCCTTGCTTATCGCACTATTTGTATCGTTCTGCATTCACAACAGTATTACTTGAATAAACAATGCACCTTTTTTGCCCATAATTGCATTTCTTTATTATACATATGTTCATTTATGACATGTTGCATCCGTACACTTTGGTACGGCTAAATAACACCAGGGGCTTATGTTTCCCGTATCATGGTGTGATAAGTCCGAACACTTTCACAAGTGCGGCACCCCGAACTTATAGCATTATATGCATCGGCTCCGAATCATGTCTTGGGTCAATAGTTGGGTTTGCCCGGCTCCCATGTTTTGGTACCTTATATTCCGTTGTATCGGCTAAGGTAGCACTGGGAGAACCACTGTGATTGCGCCCCGGTTGAGCTGGGCGAGCGCCTCAGTGGAGAAAGCTAAAACTGACCGTCATGATGAGGCGAGAGCCGGTCGCTGTTCGAGAGGTTTTTTTATTTCGAGTCCCTAAAGACTTATGCCGCTTAGAGCGAGGAACCGGCTTTGTCCGGCCCAGGCGTGGATAGCGCCCTAAATTCGGCCTTCCGAAGACTAGGGGCTTCGCCGAAATTTAAAATTATAGAATTCTATGGCTAAGTGAGAGTGTTCAAGCATTTTAAGTCCGGTTGCCTCGTTCGTTGTGTTGAGCGCCTCCCTAGATGGACCCAAAAATGGGAACAAGAGTGCTCAAATTTATCCCGAACACCCCAGCACTCGTGGCATGGGGGCTGAAGCCGTCGACTTGCCATCTCTCAGATTTGATAAACGGCCGCACAGAAGGTAATATTTTAAATTAACAAGCGTTGCTTAGCGCATATGAACAAAGTTTTCAGCGCACAGGATAACCAAATGCGAGTCTACTCAAATATTACATCTTTGGAGCACTCACCCGCAATAATGCGGGCACCCTTCAGGACACTCTTATAATACATCTCGGGCGTGCGATACTCCTTGCCCGGCGGTGGCGCGTCCGTCACAAGCTTCTCAGCATCCATCTTGCCCCATTGCACCTTTGCGCGGGCAAGGGCCCGACGGGCACCTTCAATACAGGCGGAGTGCTTGATGACTTCAACCCATGGACACGCATCCACCAGCCGCCGCACCAGGCCGAAGTAGCTCCCAGGCATGGCCTCCTTGGGCCACAGCCGAACTACGAGGCCCTTCATGGCCTGTTTGGCCACTTTGTGGAGCTCGACCAGCTGCTTTAGCTGCTCGCTAAGGGGCACCGGATGACCGGCCTCAGCATACTGAGACCAGAAGACCTTCTCCGTCGAGCTCCCCTCCTTGGCCCTATAGAAAGCGGCAGCATCGGACACGCTGCGGGGCAGATCTGCGAACGCTCCTGGAGAGCTCCGAATTTGGGTAAGTGACAGGTAATTCACACTCACATGCTTACTTTGCATGAAAAATGCCTTACCCGCCGCTATTTTCTTCAACGCCTCGATTTCCTGGAGGGCCTTGTTGGCTTCGGCCTTAGCGGCTTTGGCACTCTCAAGAGCCGATGCAAGCTCGGACTCTCGAGTCTTCGAGTCGCGCCCCAAACTCTCATGTTTTTCCACGAGAGCCTGGAGCTCTTGCTGTACCTCCGCCACCCGCGCCTCCTGCTTCTCTCGTTCGGTGCGCTCCGCGACCACATTGCATTCGGCCACGGCCACCGCCTCCTTCAGGGTCGCCACCTCGTTCGTGGCCCCTGCAATACCCACGTTATCCTTGTCATTTTTCTTGTAACCAAATCCTTTTCTGTAAGGTACAATTTTAATAAGGTGTTACTCACCTTCCTTGTCCTCGAGTTGCTTCTTGGCACGGTCGAGCTCGTTCTCGGACCACTCGAGGCTTTGCTTCAAAGTATTGACCTCCGCAGTCAGTGCGGCAGAGGTCAGCAACACAGCCTGCAATCCCATATTGACATATTTTTATGACTCCTGCGTATATCTTTTTAGATCCTGAGTCGGGCTTTTCTTTCCGAACGCCGAACCAAGCATCAGGGGCTACTGTCTATGCGGTACTATTTTACATATATCACAATTCTTACCTCAAAGCCTGTTAGAAGGCTGCTGCAGGCTTCGGTCAGCCCACTCTTGGCGAGCTGAACCTTCTGAATCACCGCAGCCATGACGGTGCAGTGTTCCTCTTCAATGGAAGCACCGTTGAGCGCCTCCAGCAAGCTATCCGGCGCCTCCGGTTGGACGGAGGCCACCGGCGTCATGGTCTTGCCCTTCTTACGAAGGGGCCGCCTGCTGGACTCCGGAGCCACTACAGGTTCCGGTGTGGAGTCCGGTGCAAAGTCCGGGAGGTTGCCCTGCGGCACCTCTGGGGCCTCCTCCTCATGGTGGGTCCCTTCCCAGGATCCCACCTCGGCATCGTCCGCATCACGAGGGGAGGAGGCGGTCGGAAGGGAATCCATATCCGACGCACCCAAGGACCCGCTCGACGAAGCGGGAAGATCCTCCTTGGGCGGACTGCAGGGTTGTATGCGGCATTAGAAAGACACCATGTGGCGAAAATAAAAATCATGAAGTTATTCGGGAGTCCGGATACTTACGATCTCGCCAGGGGCTTGGCCCTTGGAGGCCAATCCTCGTCGTGGTCGCTGGCGTTGGCAGAGCAGTCCGGGGGAAGAGTCCTTCCCTTCTTGGACCCTTCGGCCTCCCTCGTTGGGGAGGCCTTCCTTTTCTTCCCTCCCCCTGCTGGGGGAGAGGCCTCTTTCTCCTCCTCCTCGCCTTTGTGGGAGGAGTCCGCCTCGGTGTCATCTCCGATGACACCTGAAAACGGGAACTCTTTCGAGTGCCCGTGGCCTTCTTCTTGGCCTTCTTCTTCGGCACCACATGGGGTGCCGGAGCCAGCAACCCAGTTAAGCGGACGTCCGCTGGGTCTTCTGGCAAAGGGGCCGGACAGATAGTCTGCTCGGCCTTCTTCATCCAGTCCTGTCAAAGGAGAGGGAGTTTAGATCCCGCATAGAGTCAAACTATGGAAAACAAGCATCCCGTAAAGGGTAAAATCGCTTACCTCGCTAGCCGGACGCTGCGAGCTGAATCCGCGATCTTCGGTGGCGGATGCGGGAGCCTCGATGCCCTTAAACAGCACCCTCCAGGCCTCTTCGTACGTAGTGTCGAAGAGCCCGCTCAAAGTCTGGTGCTACGCCGGATCGAACTCCCACATATTGAAGTCTCGTTGTTGGCACGGGAGAATCTGGCGGATGAGCATGACCTGGACTACGTTGAAAAGCTTGATCTTCTTTTTCACTAGCTTTTGGATGCAGGCTTGAAGTCCGGTCAGCTCCTCCGAATCGCCCCATATCCGGCCACTCTCCTTCCAGGAGGTGAGCCGTATGGGGATGCCAGATCTGAATTCGGGGGCCGCTGCCCATTCAGGGTCACGCGGCTCGGTGATGTAGAACCACCCCGATTGCCACCCCTTAATGGTTTCCATGAAGGTGCCCTCAAGCCAAGTAACGTTGGGCATCTTGCCCACCATGGCGCCTCCGCACTCCGCTTGGCTGCCCTTCACAACCTTCGGCTTGACACTGAAGGTCTTGAGCCACAAGCCAAAGTGGGGCTTGATGCAGAGGAAGGCCTCACACACGACGATAAACGCCGAGATATTGAGGATGAAATTCGGGGCCAGATCATGGAAATCCAGGCCGTAGTAGAACATGAGCCCCTGGACAAAGGGATGGAGTTGGAAGCCCAGTCCGCGGAGGAAATGGGAAAGAAATACTACCCTCTCATGGGGCCTGGGGGTGGGGATGAGCTCCCCCTCGTCGGGGAGCCGGTGGGCAATGTCGCTAGACAGGTATCCGGCACTGCGCAACTTCTGGATATGCCCCTCCGTAACGGAGGAGGCCATCCACTTGCCTCCCACTTCGGACATAGTTGGAGAAGGTTAAGGTGAGATGTGCGGACTTGGGCGCTGGAGCTCGAGTTCGCAGAGATGGATAGGCAAAGGAGGAAGAAGGCGTAGGTAAAAGGGTGGATCTTTATCCCCTTATATGGGCGTATGAAACCATGCGTCCCCACCAGCCTGATAAAACTCACTTATCTCCCAAGCGCCGCAATCAATGGCGCGGTTGGGTTATCCACGTCCGTATTGATGAGAATCCTGGTATAAGGGGAACACGATCTCTGCTTCGACATGACGTGCCAAGGAAACCGCTTCGCTGAACGCGCAGATGTGGTATAATAAAAACGATTCGAATAAAGACTTGGCTGTGGTATGATGCCACGCCACAAAATACATCAGCAGATCGAACTTGTGTAAATATTATTCTCTCTACGGTGGTATGTGGAATTTATTTTGCAGAGCCGGACACTATCCTGGTGTTCATAATCTTCTATAAGTTTTTCGGAGGAGGAACCCGCCTTGCAATGCCGAAGACAATATGCACGCCGGACTCATCGTCATTGAAGCCTGGTTTAGGGGCTACTGAGGGAGTCCCGGACTAGGGGGTGTTCGGACAGCCGAACTATCATCGTCGGCCGGACTCCAAGACTATGAAGATACAAGATTGAAGACTTCGTCCCGTGTCCGGATGGGACTTTCCTTGGCGTGGAAGGCAAGCATGGCAATACGGATATGTAGATCTCCTACCATTGTAACCGACTCTGTGTAACCCTAGCCCTCTCCGGTGTCTATATAAACCAGATGGCTTTAGTCCGTAGGACGAACAACAATCATACCATAGGCTAGCTTCTAGGGTTTAGCCTCCTTGATCTCGTGGTAGATCTACTCTTGTAATACCCACATCATCAATATCAATCAAGCAGGACGTAGGGTTTTACCTCCATCAAGAGGGCCCGAACCTGGGTAAAACATTGTGTCCCTCGTCTCCTGTTACCATCCGCCTAGACGCACAGTTCGGGACCCCCTACCCGAGATCCGCCGGTTTTGACACCGACAGTGGTCAAGCTGGAGCTCCTCAAATCCCTCCGTTATTTCATCCACCATCACAACACCATAGCCTTGTGGAATCGAACGACAGTGAAAAGTTGCTTCGGGTGAAGGAGGGAACACAAAGCCGACAGCCGCCTTGACTTTGAGGTTCTGCCACTGCGTCATAAGCTGGCACTGGTGTGAATCTGTGATAAAATCCACGGGGTAGCTAGGACCCATGAAGTCAGGCTGCTAAACAAGCTTGGTGGAAGCCATGCTGCTTCTCCGCAGAGATGGCAGGGTAGCTTGGGAAGGATCTCGCTGGTTCTCAACAGCTTGTCGTTCCTCTAGCTTTCGTACCCTTGCCTGAAGCTTCTGCAGTTCGCTCAGCTCCACTTTCCTCCTCCTCTCTTGGGTTTTGTAACCGCCTGCGTTGGGAAACCCAAACTTCCACACAACAGATCCCGGCGTGCCTCGTGTTCGTCCAGGGTGCTCAGGATTCCTGAGGGCCTTTGTGAGCTCATCGTTCTCTCTGTTGGGGACGAACGTCCCTTCCTACGCTGCCTTCATTGCTTCCTGAAGCTTTGTGATGGGTGTTGCAAGTTGCTCGTCCGTCCAACAACACTTCCCTATTTCAGGGTCCAAAGTTCCCCCAACCCCGAAGAACCAAGTCCTTGAACAGTCTGGCCAGTGCAATGTCTCTCGTTCGACCTCTTTAGCAATCAGGTCCTGCTCAACCTTGTCCCACAATGGCCGGGCTTTGAGGTAGCCACCTGACCCCGTGCGATGGTGATGCTCCTTCTTTGTAGCATCTTGTTAATCGCTGACATCTTCTTACTCTTCTCCGATGTCTTGTGGTTCACAAATTCGGGCCAGTGAACTCTTATCTTCTCAAATCGGCCGGTGAATTCTGGAGTCTTGTTTTTGTCGACATACATTGATTTCAACTCATTCTTACACCTCCTGAATAGACCTGGCATCTTCTTGAGAGCATGAGCCTTGACCAATGGCTCTATAACTGGCTTATCCGGATCCTCCTCTGTCGGGAGGGTGAAATTTTCCTTCAACGCGGTCCAAAGATCATATTTCTGTCTATCTTCGACAAAAGAAACTTGCGGGTCTTCCTTCTTAGGCTTATACCATTGGTGGATGCTGATACGTCCATTTTGCATCATGCTTTTATATCAATATTTATTGCATTATGGGCTGTTATTACACATTATATCTCAATACTTATGTCCATTCTCTCTTATTTTACAAGGTTTACCATGAAGAGGGGAATGCCGGCAGCTGGAATTCTGGCTGGAAAAGGAGCAAACGTTGGAAACCTATTCTGCACACCTCCAAAAGTCCTGAAAATCCACGAA
This sequence comes from Triticum aestivum, assembly GCF_018294505.1. NCBI lineage: Eukaryota > Viridiplantae > Streptophyta > Magnoliopsida > Poales > Poaceae > Triticum > Triticum aestivum. Next base: position 76,154,729 of record NC_057798.1, read on the forward strand.
ACAACTTTTTGGAATTAATAAGAATTTCTGAGCAAAAGAAATACGCCAGGGGGCCCACACCCTCTCCAGGAGATAGGGGCATCCTCCCCCCTATAGGGCGCGCCCTCCTATCTCCTGGGCCCCCTGGTGGGCCTCCGGCGTCCATCTTCTGCTATATCATCACTTTTAACCTGGAAAAAATCGTGGGCAAGCTTACGGGACGAAACTCCGCCGCCACGAGGCGGAACCTTGGCGGAATCAATCTAGGGCTCTGGCAGAGCTGCTCTGCCGGGGACACTTCCCTTCGGGAGGGGGAAATCATCACCAACGTCATCATCAACGATCCTCTCACCGAGAGGGGGTTAATCTCCATCAACATCTTCACTAGCACCATCTCCTCTCAAAACCCTAGTTCATCTCTTGTATCCAATCTTGTATCAAAACCACAAATTGGTACCTGTGGGTTGCTTGTAGTGTTGATTACTCCTTGTACTTGATGCTAATTGGTTTACTTGGTGGAAGATCATATGTTTAGATCCTTTATGCATATTATTACTCCTCTGATTATGAACATGAATATGCTTTGTGAGTATTTACGTTTGTTCCTGAGGACATGGGTGATGTCTTGCTATTAGTAGTCATGTGAATTTGGTATTCGTTTGATATTTTGATGAGATGTATGTTGTCTTTTCCTCTAGTGGTGTTATGTGAACATCGACTACATGACACTTCACCATTATTTGGGCTTAGAGGAAGGCATGGGGAAGTAATAAGTAGATGATGGGTTGCTAGAATGATAGAAGCTTAAACCCTAGTTTATGCGTTGCTTCTTTAGGGGCTGATATGGATCCATATGTTTAATGCTGTGGTTAGGTTTACCTTAATACTTCTTTTGTAGTTGCGGATGCTTGCAATAGGGGTTAATCATAAGTGGGATGCTTGTCCAAGTTAGGGCAGTACCCAAGTTCCGGTCCACCCACATATCAAATTATCAAAGTACTGAACGTGAATCATATGAACGTGATGAAAACTAGCTTGACAATAATTCCCAATGTGTCCTCAGGAGCTCCTTTACCATTATTAGAAATTTTCCAGGCTTATCCTTTGCTACATAAAGGATTGGGCCACCTTGCTGCACTTTGTTTACTTTATTTACTTGTTACTCGTTACTATTTATCTTATCACAAAACTATCTATCACATACAATTTTAGTGCTTATAGAGAAAACCTTACTGAAAACCGCTTATCATTTCCTTCTGCTCCACGTTGGGTTTGACACTCTTACTTATCGAAAGGACTACGATAGATCCCCTACACTTGTGGGTCATCAAGACTCTTTTCTAGCGCCATTGCCGGGGAGTGTAGCGCTTTTGGTGAGTGGAACTTGGTAAGGAAACATTTATATAGTGTGCTGAAATTTTCTGTTACTTGTCACTATGGAAACTAATCCTTTGAGGGGCTTGTTTGGGGTATCTTCACCCCAACCAGAAGAGCAAAGAGTTGCTCCTCAACCTACTGAACATTATGAAAATATTTACTTTTAGATTCCTTCGGGTATGATAGAGAAACTGCTAGCTAATCCATTTGCAGGAGATGGAACATTGCATCTCGATTTACACCTTATGTTTGTGGGTGAAGTTTGTGGATTATTTAAGCTTGCAGGTATTCCCGATGATGTTGTCAAAAGGAAGGTCTTCCCTTTATCTTTGAAGGGAGAGGCGTTGACATGGTATAGGCTATGTGATGATATGAGATCTTGGAATTATAAGCGATTAAAGTTGGAATTTCACTAGAAGTTCTATCCTATGCATCTTGTTCATCGTGATCATAATTATATATATAATTTCTGTCCTCGCGAAGGAGAAATCATCGCTCAAGCTTGGGGGGGGGGGGCTTAATTCAATGTTATATTCATGCCCCAATCATGAGCTCTCTCGGGAAATGATTATTCAGAACTTTTATGCTCGACTTTCTCTTGATAATCGCAACCTGCTCGATACTTCCTATGTTGGTTCTTATATGCTGAAGACTATTGATTTTAAATGGGACTTATTGGAAAGAATGAAACGCAACTCTGAAGATTGGGGTTCCGACGATGGTAAGGAGTCACGTATGACACCTAAGTTCGATTGTGTTAAATCTTTTATGGATACCGATGCTTTCCGTGGATTTAGCTCTAAGTATGGACTTGACTCTGAGATAGTAGCTACTTTCTGTGAATCTTTTGCTACTCACGTTGATCTCCCTAAAGAGAAGTGGTTTAAATATAACCCTCCCGTTGAAGTGAAAGTAGTTGCACCTATTACAGTCGAAGAAAAGACTATTACCTATAGTGATCCTATTGTTCCTACTGCTTATGTTGAAAAACCTCCTTTTCCTGTTAGGATAAAGGATCATGCTAAAGCTTCTACAGTTGTTCGTAAGAGTAATACTAGGACTTATACACCTCCTGAGCAAATTAATGTTGAACCTAGTATTGCTATGGTTAAAGATCTCTTGGATGAGGACTTAGATGGGCATGTTATTTCTTTCTTGGGTGAGACTGCTAATATTACTAGACCTGATACTAGCTATGACACGTAGACCTGTCGTAGGCATGCCTGTTATTTCTGTTAAAATAGGAGATCATTGTTATCATGGCTTATGTGATATGGGTGCTAGTGCTAGTGCGATACCCTATGATCTTTATAAAAAAATTATGCACGACATTGCACCCATTGAATTAGAAGACATGGATGTTACTATCAAGCTTGCTAATACGGATACCATTAAACCCTTTGGGATTGTTAGAGATGTTGAAGTTTTGTGTGGGAAGGTTAAATACCCTGCTGATTTTCTTGTTCTTGTTTCCCCACAAGATGATTTTTGTCCCATTATTTTTGGTAGACCTTTCTTGAATACTGCTAGTGCTAAGATTAATTGTGAAAATAATATTGTCACTGTTGGTATAGATGGTATGTCTCATGAGTTTAATTTCGCTAAGTTTAGTAGACAACATCGTGAAAGGGAACCACCTAGTAAGGATGAAATTATTGGTCTTGCTTCCATTGCTGTTCCTCCAACTGATCCGTTAGAACAATATTTGCTAGACCATGAAAATGATATGTTTATGAAGGAAAGGGAGGAAATAGATGAAGTGTTCCTTAAACAGGAACCTATGTTGAAACATAACCTTCCCGTTGAAATTCTTGGGGATCCCCCTTCCCCCAAGGGTGATCCCGTGTTTGAACTTAAACCCTTACCTGATAATCTTAAGTATGCTTATCTTGATGAAAAAGAAATATATCCTATTATTATTAGTGCTAACCTTTCAGAGAAAGAAGAAGAAAGACTATTGAAAACTCTGAAGAAGCACCGAGCAACTATTGGATATACTCTGGATGATCTTAAGGGCATCAGTCCCACATTATGTCAACACAAAATTTCAGTGGAGAAAGATGCCAAACCAGTTAGAGATCCTCAAAGACGATTAAATCCCAAGATGAAGGAAGTGGTAAGAAAGGAGATACTTAAGCTCCTTGAGGCAGGTATTATTTATCCCGTTGCTGATAGTGAATGGGTAAGCCCTGTCCATTGTGTCCCTAAAAAGGGAGGTATTACCGTTGTTCCTAATGATAAAGATGAATTGATCCCGTAAAGAATTATTACAGGTTATAGGATGGTAATTAATTTCCGTAAGTTAAATAAAGCTACTAAGAAAGATCAGTACCCTTTACCTTTTATTGATCAAATTCTAGAAAGACTATCCAAACACACACATTTTTGCTTTCTAGATGGTTATTCTGGCTTCTCTCAAATACTTGTGTCCGCAATGGATCAATCTAAAACTACTTTTACTTGCCCTTTTGGTACTTTTGCTTATAGACGTATGCCTTTTGGTTTATGTAATGCACCTGCTACCTTTCAAAGATGCATGATGGCTATATTCTCTGATTTTTGTGAAAAGATTTGTGAGGTATTCATGGATGACTCCTCAGTCTAAAGGATCCTCTTTTGATGATTTCTTGAGCAACCTTGATCGAGTTTTGCAGAGATGCGAAGACACTAGTCTCGTCCTGAATTGGGAAAAGTGTCACTTTATGGTTAATGAAGGCATTGTCTTGGGGCACAAGTTCTCCGAGAGAGGTATTGAAGTTGATAAAGCCAAAGTTGATGCTATTGAAAAGATGCCATGTCCCAAGGACATAAAAGGTATAAGAAGTTTCCTTGGTCTCGCCGGTTTTTATAGGAGGTTCATTAAGGACTTTTCTAAAATCCCTAGGCCTCTGACTAATTTATTGCAAAAAGATATTCTTTTGTCTTTGATGATGATTGTGTAGAAGCATTTGAAACACTTGAGAAAGCTTTGATCACTGCACCTATTGTTCAGCCGCCTGATTGGAATTTACCTTTTGAAATTATGTGCGATTCTAGTGATTATGCTGTAGGTGCTGTTCTAGGGCAAAGAGTCGATAAGAAATTGAATGTTATCCAGTATGCTAGTAAGACTCTTGATACTGCCCAGAGAAATTATGCTACTACTGAAAAAGAGTTCTTAGCAGTTGTGTTTGCATGTGATAAGTTTAGACCCTATATTGTTGATTCCAAAGTTAATATTCAAACTGATCATGCTGCTATTAAATATCTTATGGAAAAGAAATATGCTAAGCCTAGACACATTAGATGGGTTCTCTTGCTCCAAGAATTTGACTTGCATATTATTGATAGAAAGGGAGCTGAGAACCCCGTTGCAGACAACTTGTCTAGGTTAGAGAATGTTCTTGATGACCCACTGCCTATTAATGATAGCTTTCCTGATGAACAATTAGCAGTCGTCAATGCTTCTCGTACTGCTCCTTGGTATGCTGATTATGCTAATTACATTGTTGCTAAATTTATACCGCCTAGTTTCACATACCAGCAAAAGAAAAAGTTCTTTTATGATTTAAGACATTACTTCTGGGATGATCCACACCTTTATAAAGAAGGAGTAGATGGTGTTATTAGACGTTGTGTGCCTGATCATGAATAGGAACAGGTTCTATGTAAGTGTCACTCTGAATCTTATGGAGGACACCATGCTAGAGATAGAACTGCACACAAGGTACTACAATATGGTTTTTGTTGGCCTACTCTCTTCAAAGATGCTCGTAAGTTTGTCTTATCTTGTGATGAATGTCAAAGAATAGGTAACATTAGTAGATGTCAAGAAATGCCTATGAATTATTCTCTTGTTATTGAACCGTTTGATGTTAGGGGCTTTGATTATATGGGACCTTTTCCTGCCTCTAATGGTTATACACATATTTTAGTTGCTGTTGATTATGTTACTAAGTGGGTAGAAGCTATTCCAACTAGTAGTGCTGATCATAACACTTCTATTAAAATGCTTAAAGAAGTTATTTTTCCGAGGTTTGGAGTCCCTAGATATCTTATGACTGATGGTGGTTCACATTTTATTCATGGTGCTTTTCGTAAGATGCTTGATAAGTATGATGTCAATCACAGAATAGCATCTCCTTATCATCCGCAGTCTAGTGGTCAAGTAGAGTTGAGCAATAGAGAGCTCAAATTAATTTTACAAAAGACTGTGAATAGATCTAGAAAGAATTGGTCCAAAAAACTTGATGATGCATTATGGGCCTATAGAACTGCATACAAAAATCCTATGGGTATGTCTCCATATAAAATGGTTTATGGAAAAGCGTGTCATTTACCTCTTGAACTTGAACATAAAGCATATTGGGCTATTAAAGAGCTCAACTATGATTTCAAACTTGCTGGTGAGAAGAGGTTATTTGATATTAGCTCACTTGATGAATAGAGAACCCAAGCTTATGAGAATGCCAAGCTATTCAAGAAAAAAGTCAAACGCTGGCATGATAAGAGGATACAAAAGCGTGAGTTTAACGTAGGAGATTATGTGTTATTATTCAACTCTTGTTTAAGATTTTTTGCAGGAAAACTTCTCTCAAAATGGGAAGGTCCATACGTTATTGAGGAGGTCTATCGTTCTGGTGCTATAAAAATCAACAACTTCGAAGGCACAAATCCGAGGGTGGTAAACGGTCAAGGAATTAAGCATTATATTTCAGGTAATCCTATCAATGTTGATACTAATATTATTGAAACCCTAACCCCTGAGGAATACCTAAGGGACACTTTCCAGAACGTTCCAGACTCCGAAAAGGTATAGGTATGTGGTACGGTAAGTAAACCGACTCCAAAAACAACTCTAATGGCAATTTTTATCAGTTTTGAAATATTTACGAATTTTAGGAAGAAAGAAGTAGTCCGAAAGGGACACGAGGCTCCCACGAGAGTGGAGGGCGCGCCCCCCTGTAGGGCGCCCCCCTGTCTCGTGGGCACCTCGTGTGCCTCCCAGACTCCGTTTTCTTGCACATTACGTATTTTGGTCGGTAAAAATTCATTATATACTCCCGAAGGTTTTGTCCACTGTATCACGCAAATATCCTCTGTTTTCGTTTCGAGCTGCTTTTGTTCCAGATTAAGAGCATCATGACGTCTCCAAGCGCTCCCAAGGACAAGTTTTTCGAGAGGGTTATCAACCCCTATCTTGCGGAGGTGCTGCAACACCCTCAAACCATTGAGATGCGTGAGGGGGTGCTGCACATCCGCGATGTGGAGGGACCAAGGCGTATCGGAAGCATGGAGACAAAGCTCGAAGCCGTGGAGTAGCAAGTTTTCAAGTGCCAAGGGATGGTGGAGCGTGGACTCGACGCCAACCAGATGATGATCACGGAGTTCACCAATAACCACAAGCTGGATGCCAAAGTCATTAGGGAGACCATCTTCAAGCTTCAAGAGAAAATTGAGCATCTCCAAGCACAGATCTATGACCTGCAAAACCAGAACTGTGAGTATGAATATAGATTTAAGAGGATGAGTTTGGCTGTAGATTTAAGGATCCCCGAGACTCGATCATCCTTCTATGATGGAGAGCCTATGCCTTGGAAGACGGACGACTGATATGTCTCCAACGTATATATAATTTTTGATTGTTCCATGTTATTATCTTACCAATTTTGGATATTTATGGGCTTTATTTTACACATTTATATCATTTTTGGGACTAACCTACTAACCGGAGGCCCATCCCATATTGCTGTTTTTTTGCCTATTTCAGTATTTTGAAGAAAAGGAATATCAAACGGAGTCCAAACGGAATGAAACCTTCGGGAGCGTGATTTTTGGAACGAACGTGATCCAGAGGACTTGGAGTGCAAGCCAAGAAGCAGCCGAGGTTCCCACGAGATAGGAGGGCGCCCCCCCTGTAGGGCGCGCCCCCTGTCTTGTGGGCTCCTCGGGTGGCCACCGACATACTTCTTCCTCCTATATATACCTACGTACCCTGAAAACATCCAGGGGACAGACGAAACACAATTTCCACCACCGTAACCTTCTGTATCCGCGAGATCTCATCTTGGAGCCTTCGCCGACACTCTGCCGGAGGGGGAATCGACCATGGAGGGCTTCTACATCAACATCCTTGCCCCTCCAATGAGTTGTGAGTAGTTTACCACAGACCTACGGGTCCATAGTTATTAGGTAGATGGCTTCTTCTCTCTTTTGGATCTCAATACAATGTTCTCGCCCTCTCTTGTGGAGATCTATTCGTTGTAAACTCTTTTTGCGGTGTGCTTAGTTGATATCCGATGAATTGTGGGTTTATGATCAAGTTTATCTATGAATAATATTTGAATCTTCTCTGAATTCTTTTATGTATGATTGAGTTATCTTTGCAAGTCTCTTTGAATTATCAGTTTGGTTTGGCCTACTAGATTGATCTTTCTTGCCATGGGAGAAGTGCTTAGCTTTGGGTTCAATCTTGCGGTGTCCTTACCCAGTGACAGAAAGGGTTGCAAGGCACGTATTGTATTGTTGCCATCGAGGATAACAATATGGGGTTTATATCATATTGCTTGAGTTTATCCCTCTACATCATGTCATCTTGCTTAAGGCATTACTCTGTTCTTATGAACTTAATACTCTAGATGCAGGCAGGAGTCGGTTGATGTGTGGAGTAATAGTAGTAGATGCAGGAAGGAGTCGGTCTACTTGTTGCGGACGTGATGCCTATATACATGATCATGCCTAGATAATCTCATAATTATTCGCTTTTCTATCAATTGCTCGACAATAATTTGTTCACCCACCATAATACTTATGCTATCTTGAGAGAAGCCACTAGTGAAACCTATGGCTCCCATCACAAACTCATCTCCCTTGCATTTACATTATTTGCCATTTACCTCTCATTTTCCTCTCCTTCACTGTCAGGGATATACCCCGCGGTATGACCCGGCCGGATGTATAACCCAGCTGGACTTGGCGACTCACTAATGACCCGCCCTGACTAGACAACACACTAAGTGACCCGCCTGATCCTGGCGGCTTATGGGTGACCTGGCAAGCGGACAGAGGAGCGACAAGACCCGGGGGCCCAGGAGGCTCAAGGCCCAGACGGCCGGCTTACGTTATGATAGGCCGGCTTAAGAGGAAAGGCGTGAGGAATATCTCCCTTACAAGGAATCAAGACCCGGACTTGTATCCGGCTTGTAGTACACGATAGGCTAGTCCTACTAGGACTCCACATGTAACCCTCCCCTCTAACTTATATAAGGAGGGGCAGGGCTCCCGAAAGAGGGACAGGCAACAAGAAACATTATCTAGGTCTAGACACAAGGAGGAGAGCCGGCTTCCGGTGACTCCCTCATGATCATAATGAGACCTAGCCACAAACAACATGTAGGGTTATTACCGGATGATGTTTCCCGAGGCCCGAAGGTGTCTAAATCCTTGTCTTGCGTGTTGCGTCTCTCGTCCCGATCAACCCCTCTCAAGCTACCACATAGATGCGTTGGCCTCGCGACTAAGTCCTGACACTAAGGACATCTGACGTGTTAACTCCATGACAGTTGGCGCCCACCATGGGGCTGCGCACGGTGGTGATGAGTTCTTGGGGGGATTATTTCTTAGGGTTCGAGAAGCTTAGTATTTCATCGGATGAAGAAGAACCGGCACAGAAGTTCATGTCGTTGACGAACAGTCAAAACGGCCTATTCAATATTTAAAGATTAAGAGGAGATCAGGGCTGCATAAGTTCAAGCGTTGTAAATCGCTGAGATCGCGGGGATGTTTCCGCTGAAGCCAAACTATTGCGGCAGTCAATCAACGATGTCGGCAGTTTTTCATTACGAGATCGGTGGCCATACCGGATTGCTATGATGTATTCAGTCAATGGTCCAACCGGCCAGGCTATTGCTACTCCACGTAGAGAAATTCTAAGCTACAACTCCCGGAAGATCAATGGTTTCTCTTACTACTTTGAGCGTGGAGGCCAAATCAATTCCAAAGGACTCCCACTAAAGCGATTTACCCATGGACTCGGACGCCTCGGTTGACCCGCCCGATTGCCAGCTGTCGTCTTGACCCAGAGCGCCACCGCCGTTCTCTGCGTTAATCCGCCCTCGAGACACCCCGTGCATGCCGCCGGTTCACAACACGGCCGGCTGCCGTTGAATCGCCGCCGCTTTGTCGTTTTGCCTCCGCGTCGCCCTTGCCTCGCCCACGTGGCCTTGGCTTCTACCGGCTCCGGTTCAGCCGCGCGCCATCCGCAGCCAGGCCAAATCGCTACCGGTTTCCATCTGCTCCACTGTCGTCATCCGCCTCGCGCCATCAGCCACCGGCGTCCAAAAGACCACTACCGGTTCGTCCCTCCATCTCGCGAGTCACTGTAAGCCATGGGTGCGTTGCCTCTGAAACCACACCAACCTCGCTCCGGTTTTCATCGATCTGTAACACCTTCAAGCCGCTGGCCTCGCTCTGTTTCAGCCATGACCCAGGTTCACCTTCACCGAGTCAATCTTCTGCTGATTCACCTACGTCTCTGGTCGCAATCAGAGTTACGGTTGCCGTCAGCCCTTTGACCCGCCGCCCAACAAACAGCCTCACTTCGTCACCTCGGCTCCTCTTCGCCCGCGCAGGTGTACATCCGCCGTGGCCGCGCCTCCACTTCCGCCTCACCTCTGATGTTAAACCACTGGGCGGCGCTGTCTCCGCCGTGTGTATCTCCACACCACCACAAGTTACTGCGGCTTCGAGCCACTCCCGTCGCTCCAGCCCCGCCGCAAGCCCCCTGCAAACCGTCGCCGACCGCTGCCGTGCCCGTTGGACGCCACCATCTCGTCCCCGCGCCGTCATCATTGCCGTGGTGAAATGCCGGCTGTGCCTTTCGCCACCACCCGAGTCACTGTCACGGGCGGTTTGGATCGCCGCCTCTCCAAGTCGCCCTGGCCTCGCTCGCTTTAAGCAACCAGCCTATGAACCACTGCTACAAGCGGCCACATCCGCCGAGTCACCGGATTCAAACAGCCGGGCGCCCCGCTGGTTCTAAATCACCGTGGCCGTATTAAGTCAATTACCTCATGGCTAAAGTCTGATCTGGCCCTCGCGCACTGTTATTGGAGGCCGCGTCTACATCCGCACTATGTTAAAATTGCTTAACGGATGTGCGCAAATTGCCGCCTCAGCGGTCCGGTCTACATCAACTCACCGGGACCGTGCCTACAGTCGGTTTATTCGACCTTACCCATGTCGACTTAACCGTCCGTGCCCACGGCCGATTTGTCTGTCCGCACAACTTACAATACAGCGGCCGACTCACGCGTCCGCTCCATCTTCTAAATGTTGCGGTTAAACTCCGACATATATATATATCAATAAATTAGAGCCAATGGACATATGCGAGCCGCCCCCGCTGCGTTGAGCCGCTGGGGTTATATTGAGTCTCCGGTCTGCCTGAGCCACCTCTGTCACAATAAATGGATCATCCGCCGTCTAAACAAATCAGGTGATACCCATCCAAGTTTGTTTTATTATCACATGTTGTTTTTGTCAAGGGACAAGTTTATCTTTGCATTGGTCTGCAATATTGTTTATGCAGGGCAATTATTTATGACAAAAGGTGATATTATACCGCGGAGATGAAGGCACGCCAACATCTTTTGGCACAGGTGGTCGTTATTACTCAACGGACTCCCGCACCGGCTTAGAACGCCGTGGCCGTCCCTGGCGACCATGCCGGCTTACAACAAGGAGGACACTTTGCCCGTCCGCACCGGCTTACAATGCCACGGCCGGTTTATCTGTCTGTGCCGCCTCAGATGTTGCAGTCGTCTTTACCGTCCGTCTCTCGTGGCCGGGTCTACATCAACACATCGGGCCATACCTGTCTGCATGAGCTGTTTATTGAGTATGAGCAAGTCACTGCTTGGGAAGCCCGGTTTTCTTCCAACAAATTGGAGGAAAATTATCATGGATTATCAGCCGCCGTCTGCACCGGATGGCTCAATGGGCAGACGCACAAGTCACCACCACTATGGTTTGGTTAACTTCAAACAGTCAGTTGGAAGGAACCATTGGCCGAGTTGCTGACACGGTTCATATGGAATCATTTATAACCCACCACAGTCACCTCAACCTTCTGTGGATTCACATCGCGTTATCAACGCCAATAATATACACCTTCTGCTATGGTCAAATATGGAGAATCTCAAGCCAACTCCTCGAGTCATCTTGAGACTCGGGGGCTACACTGGTATGGCTCGGCAAAATTAGCCGGTTTCAATGGATTCAAGAACTCCGGGTCATTGGAGGGAAGGTAACCCGGTTCCAGAGGCTACCTTTATATTGGTGAAAAATTTAAAGGCCGTCAGAAAACTTCCGGCTTAAAAAGAAGGACTCCGGTTTAAAATCTGGTTCAAGAGACATCTCTCTCCCACAAGGCACTGACACTCTTAATATCTGGTTTAAAAACCGGTTCAAGGGAAATTTATTTACCGCAAGGCTTTGAAGCTCTCAAATCCGGTTCAAATCCGGCTCAAGGTAAATTTATCTCTCACAAAGTTTTGAAGCTTTCAAATCCGGTTTAAACTTCCGGTTCAAAATGAATTAATTTCTCGCAAGTTCGAGTTCTCAGAAAGATTAAAGGGTGCCAAAAAGAACTTGCTGCCATGATACGCGGTTCAAACATGGGTATCCTGCCTTACGGCTTATCTTATTATGATCACTTGGGGGCTTCCTGCTCATTGGGCATAGCCATCAGTACCCTCTTGATCGGCGCAATGCCAAAATTTATACGATCACTTGGGGGCTTCCTGTTCAAACATAGGTCGTATTCGAACCAAAGAGAACATAGCTGTCGATACCCTTTTGATTAGCAAACTCCTGAACCTACTTGGGGGCTTCTTGATCGTATCCGAATCATAGCTCAACCCCTTTGGGAATCGACGTGGATCGTATTCGAATCAGCGTCGTTAAACAACTCTTATGGTCACTTGGGGGCTTCCTGTTCAAACATAGGTCGTATTCGAACCAAAGAGAACATAGCTATCGATACCCACTTGATCGGCATCGCCAAGCCACTGGGGGCTATATGATCGTATTCGAATCTTAGCTTAACCCCTTTGGAACAGTTTACTGGTCGTATCCGAATCAGAAGCCTCAAAAAGTTTTATTCTATCTCTGATAAAGTTTATTGTAGCCACAATTACTTAACTTAAGACCTTTTGGGGATTATATCTCAAATGTATATAAGTGTTTTATGATTAACCCGGCTTGACTTTTGACTATAAGTCGCCAGCTTATGACAACCATCATTTATATGGAAGCATTGGCTTCTAAGGATTGGGTTATCACCCTTATTACACAGGTCATATAAACCGGCGGTACAAATTCAATATCACAGTGGTCATTTGGGGTTTTTCCTATTCAAACATAGGTCATATTCGAACCAAAGAGAACATAGCTGTCAATACCCACTTTGATTGGCATAGCCAACACCACTGGGGGCTATATGATCATATTCGAGTCTTAGCTTAACCCCTTTGGGACGGTTTACTGATCGTATTCGAATCAGATGCCTCAAATTTTTTATCTATTTTTATAAAATCACAAGTATTTGAGTTGTCACAAATATCTTATGTGCCGACTTTTATAGAGTTGACTTATCAACTTAACTGTCCGGGTCACATAAACCGGCGGTATCATTCAAAGGATCATAGGGATCTTGTGATCAACTTGTGTGCAGGATAAGACTACATTTGGGTGATTACCCGCCCTGGCTTTTGACGTTAAGTCGCCAGGGCGTATGTTGTTTAAACTCTGTGCAGGATTTGCAGAACTATGACTTATATAAATGCTTCAGTCCAAGCTCATCACTGAAATTGGTGTCTCAAAAGGGTTATCAATTATTGATTTTCTCAAGGGCTATAGGCCACCGGGTTGCAAAAACTCTAGCTTACAATGAATGCACATTAAGTCGTCATCGGCCAAGAGCCCCAGGTATTTAAACTCCGGATTTACTTGTCAACCGATGAGGTATTCAAATCTTTAATAGCCAAAACTGGCTGGATTTTCATGATGATATTGAATGATTGAAGTTCTCATATCGGATTACATTATTCAAATCTTAAATAGCCAACATGGCTGGATTTCTGTTATGGTTGAGGTTTTCAAAGTCGCTTTAGCGCAACAGCTACTATTTTTATCAAGGGGCAGTATTTATTTTACAATGGAGGAAATAGTCCCGAGTCGCTGCAGGCTTACGACCCGACACTTGGGGGCTACATTGTTCAAATCGAGATTACATCGAATATACAAGTCCCATGTCACTGCTAGCATGCACCATGGCCCTTGGGGGCTAATGCAAAGTCATTTTTTGCTCAACTTATTGAAGACCCGACTCATCACATTTTAAATGAGCCGGCCCTTGGGGGCTACCAATTGCTCTTGCAGAAAATTAAAGGTACACAAGCCTTAATCCATTATATAGAAAGATCCATTATTCAGTTGGTAGAGTACAAAGCTCTTAACCTTGTGGATGTGGGTTCAATCCCCATGGTGGAGATTACGTCATTTGATGGTATTATCAATGAATCATATACAAAGTTCCAGCTCAGTAATATCTTATTGAGCTGGCCCTTGGGGGATACACGTTGTTGCTCAATTTTAAATAATCATATTTACAAAGTCCCTGCTCATTATTGCATAATGACCCGGCCCTTGGGGGCTACACTGGTTGAAATCTTTATGAGCATAAGGCAATTACAAGTCCCAGGTTGCTGCAAGCATGACAACCCGGCACTTGGGGGCTACAGGTGATATGCATATAAGGGAGGAATAACTTCAATTATCAGTTTTGAGCAAATCAGGTATTATATTATTATCAGAGAAATCTGGAAAGTTTATGACCCGGCGTCATCGTAAGATTAACACGGCATCAACAACAGTTATGACCCGGTGTTATCAATATTTACAAGCCGGCAATTTTGCTCGCCAGCCTCTACATCTTTAAACCGGTGGATCACCAGATGAATATTGAGTCCAATATGTTTATTAAGCCGGTGCCTTGGAAGCCGACTCAAGTGGATTATTCTTCACCATATTTTTCTGTGAGAAACCAACATCAGCAAATTGAGTATGAATCTAGCTTATTGACCCGGATTTTTCTAGATGAAGGAAATGACAAGGAATTAAGGATGATCAGGTGCCGGTTTACAAGAATTTTTAACCCGGAACACAATCTATCAAAATTGTTCTTGTGTTTGTTTTACAGGATCAGTTTAACATGGATAAATCCAAGCTAAACTTGGGGGCTAATGTCGGGGATATACCCCGCGGTATGACCCGGCCGGATGTATAACCCAGCTGGACTTGGAGACTCACTAATGACCCGCCCTGACTGGACAGCACACTAAGTGACCCGCCCGATCCTGGCGGCTTATGGGTGACCTGGCAAGCGGATCAGAGAAGCGACAAGACCCGGGGGCCCAGGAGGCTCAAGGCTCAGACGACCGGCTTATGTTATGATAGGCCGGCTTAAGAGAAAAGGTGTGAGGAATATCTCCCTTACAAGGAATCAAGACCCGGACTTGTATCCAGCTTGTAGTACAAGATAGGCTAGTCCTACTAGGACTCCACATGTAACCCACCCCTCTAACTTATAAAAGGAGGGGCAGGGCTCCCGAAAGAGGGACATGCAACAAGAAACAGTATCTAGGGCTAGACAAATGAGGAGAGCCGGCTTCCGGTGACTCCCTCATGATCATAGTGAGACCTAGCCACAAACAGCATGTAGGGTTATTATCGGATGATGTTTCCCGGGGCCCAAAGCTGTCTAAATCCTTGTCTTGCATGTTGCGTCTCTCGTCCCGATCAACCCCTCTCAAGCTACCACATAGATGCATTGGCCTCGCGACTAAGTCCTGACACTAAGGACATCTGACGTGTTAACTCCACGACACCCAGTTCACCCTTGCCGTTTTATTCGCCCTCTCTTTCCCAATCTCCTCCTCTCTTTTCGCTTGCCTTTTTCTGCTTGCCTATGTGCCTGTTTGTCCTTATGGCTTCGCCTAAGGTTCCTGACCACCTTCTCAGAAGGTTGGAAGAGATTGAATCAAATATTAGAAGCTTTATGAATTTGCAATTTGAGCATAATAATTTCTTTAGAAAAGAGCTTAAGGAACAAAAGTTTTTTGGGTTTTATGAACAAAGAGCTTGATGATATGAATAAAGAATTTTATGGTGTTAACGCTCAAATTGCCCGGCTTGAAAATGCTATAGCTAAAATTTCTGACAAGCAAGCCACCTTAGTTAATAAGATGACCGCTAAACCAGAAAAATTAGATGAAAATAATGATGAGGGTCTTAAAGTTATTGATGCGTCTCCTATTAGATCTATGTTTTGCAATATGAGTTTTGATGATTATGGGACTGATGATGAATCAACTTTGCCTAGAAGGCGTCCCAAGAATTCGGAGTTTTTAGATCTTGATGCTAAATTTGGTAAAAGTGGGATTGGAGAAGCCAGAACTTCAAATAACATTGAACCTACTATCTCGGATTTCAAGGAATTTGATTATGATAATTGTTCTTTAAAAGGTTGTATTTCCTTGTTGCAATCTGTTGTTAATTCTCCTCATGCTTATAGTCAAAATAAAGCTTTTACCAAACATATCGTTGATGCCTTGATGCAATCTTATGATGAAAAGCTTAATTTGGAAATTTATATACCTAGAAAACTTAATGATGAGTGGGAACCTACTACAAAGATTAGAATTAAAGATCATGAGTGTTTTGCTTTGTGTGATTTGGGTGCTAGTGTTTCCACGATTCCGAAAACTTTATGTGATATTCTAGGTTTCCATGATCTTGATGATTGCTCTTTAAATTTGCACCTTGCGGATTACACCATTAAAAAGCTTATGGGAAGGATCAATGATGTTCTTATTGTTGCAAATAGAAACTTGGTGCCCGTGGATTTTATCGTTCCTGATATATATTGCAGTCTTTCTTGCCCTATTATTCTTGGTAGACCTTTCCTTAGAACGATTGGTGCCATTATTGATATGAAGGAAGGAAATATTAGATTACAATTTCCATTAAAGAAAGGCATGGAGCACTTTCCAAGAAAGAAAGTCAAATTACCTGTTGAATCTATCATGCGGGCTACTTATGAATTTAGTGCCAAATATGGCACTCGTTAGATCTATCTTTGCTTTTATGCCTAGCTAGGGGCGTTAAACGATAGCGCTAGTTGGGAGGCAACCCAATTTTCTTTGTGTTTTTTGTTTTTGTTCCTGTTTAGTAATAAATCTTGCATCTACCTTCTGTTTAGATGTGTTTTTATCTTTTAATTAGTGTTTATGCCAAGTAGAACCTATAAGATAACCTATGATGATAGTTGATTTGATTCTGCTGAAAAACAGAAACTTTGCACGCACGAATATAATTTTTTTAAATCACAGGAACGTGATTTGGCGTTGATTCTTTTTGCTGCTGTTAAATAAACACATTTTCCAGGACTTTCTATTTTGGTAGGATTTTTAGAGTTCCAGAAGTTTGCGTTAGTTACAGATTGCTACAGACTGTTCTGTTTTTGACAGATTCTGTTTTTCGTGTGTTGTTTGCTTATTTTGATGCATCTATGGCTAGTAAATTAGTTTATAAACCATAGAGAAGTTGGAATACAGTAGGTGTAATACCAAAATAAATAAAGAATGAGTTCATTACAGTACCTTATGTGGTGGTTTTGTTTTCTTTCACTAACGGAGCTTATAAGATTTCCTCTTGAGTTTTGTGTTGTGAAGTTTTCAAGTTTTGGGTAAAGCGTTTATGGACTATGGAATAAAGGGTGGCAAGAGCCTAATCTTGGGGATGCCCAAGTAACCCCAAGATACTCAAGGATAGCCAAAAGCCTAAGCTTGGGGATGCCCCGGGAAGGCATCCCCTCTTTCGTCTTCGTTCATTGGTAACTTTACTTGGAGCTATATTTTTATTTGCCACATGATATGTGTTTTGCTTGGAGCGTCGTGTATTATATTAGTATTTGCCTTTTAGTTTACCACAATCATCCTTGCTGTACACACCTTTTGGGAGAAGCCTATTTTATTAGAATTTGCTACAATACTCTATGTGCTTCACTTATATCTTTTGAGTTTGATAGTTTTTGCTCTAGTGCTTCACTTATATCAGCACGGTGGTGACTTATTTTTGTAGAAATTATTAGTCTCTCATGCTTCACTTATATCTTTTTGAGAGCCTTTTAGAACAGCATGGTATTTGCTATGGTTATAAAATTGGTCCTAGAATGGTAGGCATCCAAGTTAGGTATAATAAAAACTATCATAGGAAGTGAATTGGATGCTATGATCAATTTGATACTTGATAATTGTTTTGAGATATGGAGGTAGTGATATTAAAGTCATGCTAGTTGGGTGATTATGAATTTAAAGACTGCTTGTGTTGAAGTTAGCAAGTCACGTATCATGAACGTATGGTTAAAGTTGTGTAACAAATTTGAAACATGAAGTGTACCTGGCTTGTGCATCCTTATGAGTGGCGGTCGGGGACGACCGATGGTCTTTTCCTACCAATCTATCCCCCTAGGAGCATGAGCGTAGTACTTGTTTTTTGATGACTTCTAAATTGTTGCAATAAGTATATTAGTTCTTTTGACTAATGTTGAGTCCATGGATTATACGCACTTTCACCTTTCCACCATTGCTAGCCTCTTCGGTACCGTGCATTGCCCTTTCTCACCTTGAGAGTTGGTGCAAATTTCGCCGGTGCATCCAAACCCTGTGATACGATACGCTCTATCACACAGAAACCTCCCTATATCTTCCTCAAAACAGCCACCATACCTACCTATTATGGCATTTCCATAGCCATTCCGAGATATATTGCCATGCAACTTTCCACCGTTCCGTTCATCATTATCATGACATACTTTACTTTTGTCATATTGCCATTGCATGATCATGTAGTTGACATCGTATTTGTGGCAAAGCCACCATGCATTATTTTTCATACATGTCACTCTTGATTCATTGCACCATCCTGGTACACCGCCGGAGGCATTCATATAGAGTCATATCTTGTTCTAAGTTTCGAGTTGTAATGTTGTAATCAATAGAAGTGTGATGATCATCATTATTAGAGCATTGCCCAAAGAAAAAAAAGGAAAGAGAAAAAAGAAGAAGAATAAAGGCCAAAAAAAGGCCCAGAAAAAAAAGAAAAGAAAATAAATAAATAAAATAAATAAAAAGGGCAATGTTAGTATCTCTTTTTCCACACTTGTGCTTCAAAGTAGCACCTTGTTCTTCATGTAGTGAGTCTCATATATTGTGCTTCAAAGTAGCACCATGTTTTTCATATAGTGAGTCTCATAAGTTGTCTTTTTCATACTAGTGGGAATTTTTCATTATAGAACTTGGCTTGTATATTCCTACGATGGGCTTCCTCAAATGACCTAGGTCTTCGCGAGCAAGCAAGTTGGATGCACACCCACTAGTTTTCTTTTGTTGAGCATTCATTTGTAGCTCTAGTGCATCGTTGCATGGCAATACCTACTCCTCATGTTGACATCAATTAATGGGCATCTCCATAGCCCGTTGATTATCCTCGTCAATGTGAGACTTTCTCTTTTTTGTCTTCTCCTCACAACCCCCATCATCATATTCTATTCCACCCATAGTGCTATATCCATGGCTCACGCTCATGTATTGCGTGAAGGTTGAAAAAGTTTGAGATTATTTAAGTATGAAACAATTTCTTGGCTTGTCATCGGGGGTATAGAAGTTGGGAACATCTTTGTCTGACAAAAATGAAGCATAGCCTAACTATATGATTTTGTAGGGATGAACTTTCTTTTGCCATGTTATTTTGAGAAGACATGATTACTTTGATTAGTATGCTTGAAGTGTTACTATTTCTTTTATCAATACGAAATTTTATTTTGAATCATTTGGATCTGAACATTCATGCCACAATAAAGGAAATTACATTATGAATTATGATAGGTAGCATTCCACATCAAAAATTCTCTTCTTATCATTTACCTACTCGAGGACGAGCAGGAATTAAGCTTGGGGATGCTTGATACGTCTCCAACGTATCTATAATTTTTGATTGTTCCATGCTATTATATTACCCCTTTTGGATATTTATGGGCTTTATTTTACACATTTATATCATTTTTGGGACTAACCTACTAACCAGAGGCCCAACCCATATTGTTGTTTTTTTGCCTATTTCAGTATTTCGAAGAAAAGGAATATCAAACGGAGTCCAAACGGAATGAAACCTTCGGGAGCGTGATTTTTGGAACGAACGTGATCTAGAGGATTGGAGTGCAAGCCAAGAAGCAGCCGAGGCTCCCACGAGATAGGAGGGCGCGCCCCCCTGTAGGGCGCACCCCCTGTCTCATGGGCCCCTCGGGCGGCCACCGACGTACTTCTTCGTCCTATATATACCTACGTACCCCGAAAACAGCCAGGGGGTAGACGAAACACAATTTCCACCATCGTAACCTTCTGTATCCGCGAGAGCTCATCTTGGAGCCTTCGCCGGCACTCTGCCGAAGGGGGAATCGACCACGGAGGGATTCGACATCAACATCCTTGCCCCTCCGATGAGTTGTGAGTAGTTTACCACAGACCTACGGGTCCATAGTTATTAACTAGATGGCTTCTTCTCTCTTTTTGGATATCAATACAATGTTCTCCCCCTCTCTTGTGGAGATCTATTCGATGTAAACTCTTTTTGCGGTGTGTTTGTCGAGATCCGATGAATTGTGGGTTTATGATCAAGTTTATCTATGAATAATATTTGAATCTTCTCTGAATTCTTTTATGTATGATTGAGTTATCTTTGAAAGTGTCTTCGAATTATCAGTTTGGTTTGGCCTACTAGATTGATATTTCTTGCCATGGGAGAAGTGCTTAGCTTTGGGTTCAATCTTGCGGTGTCCTTACCCAGTGACAGAAAGGGTTACAAGGCACGCATTGTATTGTTGCCATCGTGGATAACAAGATGGGGTTTATATCATATTGCTTGAGTTTATCCCTCTACATCATGCCATCTTGCTTAAGGCATTACTCTGTTCTTATGAACTTAATACTCTAGATGCAGGCAGGAGTCGGTCGATGTGTGGAGTAATAGTAGTAGATGCAGGCAGGAGTCGGTCTACTTGTTGCGGACGTGATTCCTATATACATGATCATGCCTAGATAATCTCATAATTATTCGCTTTTCTATCAATTGCTCGACAATAATTTGTTCACCCACCGTAATACTTATGCTATCTTGAGAGAAGCCACTATTGAAACCTATGGCCCCTCGGGTCTATCTCTTATCATATTTGCTTCCAATCTACTTTTATTTGCATCTTTACTTTTTGCATCTATATTATAAAATACCAAAAATATATTTATCTTATCTTACTATCTTTATTAGATCTCACTTTCGCAAGTGGCCGTGAAGGGATTGACAACCCCTTTATTGCGTTGGTTGCGAGTTCTTTTTTTGTTTGTGTAGGTGCGTGGGACTTTTGAGGAGCCTCCTACTGGATTGATACCTTGGTTCTCAAAAACTGAGGGAAATACTTACGCTACTATTGCTGCATCACCCTCTCCTCTTTGAGGAAAACCAACGCAAGCTCAAGACATAGCAACGACAAGCCTACATCATCAACAATTCCTACTTCACCACCTCCGAGGACCTAAGCACATGTGTATGGGCACTCCCCTTGGAAACTGCCAAGCTTGGGGGAGGTGCCCCGGTATCGTATCGCCATCACACTCCTATCTTTACCGCTTTATTTAGTTCGATCCTTTTAGTAGTATCTTGATCTAGTACATTGAAGTTTTGTTATCATGTAGTTTGAGTTTTGCATTGTGATCTCTTTTTGTAATCGAGTCCGTGAGCTATCTACAAAA
Organism: Triticum aestivum; assembly: GCF_018294505.1. Taxonomy (NCBI): domain Eukaryota; kingdom Viridiplantae; phylum Streptophyta; class Magnoliopsida; order Poales; family Poaceae; genus Triticum; species Triticum aestivum. The sequence continues at coordinate 76,175,989 of NC_057798.1, forward strand.
AAGATTAGTGTTGAGTCAAGGGCTTCACTATGTTGCTATGATCTTGAGAAAGTAGAAAGAATAAAAGAGTTCATATTGATCTTATGGGTAGTGATAACTTCACACATAGAAAGTATGAGGCATAAAAATTATTGAGAGTTGATGAACGTAACCTTGGTCATCGTTGCAATTAATAGGAAGTGATAAGGAAAGAGGGGTTCACATATAAATATATTATCTTGGACATCTTTTATGATTGTGAAGCACTCATTAAGTATGACATGCTAAAAGAGTTGATTTTGGACAAGGAAGATAACGTAATGGTCTATGTTTCCCGACATCTCAGTTAAAGTATATTGTCATTGACCTTCCAAACATGTTGAGATTGCCTTTACCCCTCATGGTAGCCAAATTCCTTGCACCAAGTAGAGATACTACTTGTGCTTCCAAACATCCTTAAACCCAGTTTTGCCATGAGAGTCCACCATACCTACCTATGGATTGAGTAAGATCCTTCAAGTAAGTTGTCATCATGCAAGCAATAAAAATTGCTCTCTAAATATGTATGACTTATTAGTGCAGAGAAAATAAGCTTTGTACGAACTTGTTGTGGAAGTAATAAAAGCGACGGACTGCATAATAAAGGTCCACATACAAGGGGCAATATAAAGTGACGTTCTTTTGCATTAAGATTTTGTGCCTCAACCCTAAACGCGCATGACACCCTCTGCTTCCCTCTGCGAAGGGCCTATCTTTTACTTTATGTTTTTACTTTATGCTTGAGTCAAGGCGATCCTCACCTTTCCCTTTTTATTTTATCATTTGGCAAGCTCCTCGTGTCTGAAAGATCATGATATATATATATATATATATATATCCAATTGGATGTAAGTTAGCATGGGCCATTATTGTTGACATCATCTAAAGGTGAATACGTTGGGAGGCAACACAATAAGCCCCTATCTTTCTCAGTGTCTGGCTGAAACTCTATAACCACAAGTACTGCGTGAGTGTTAGCAATTGTAGGAGACTACGAGATAGTTGAGTATGTGAGCTTGCTGAAAAGCTCTATTATTGACTCTTTCTGATCTTACGATAAATTGCAATTGCTTCAATGACTGAGATTATAGTTTGTTAGTCCCAATGAAGTTTTTGAACCATACTTGACATTGTGAATTGCTTGTCACTTGAGCATAGGAAATCATATGACAAAATCTATATATGTTGCTATTATTAGAACGATCATGATGCCCTCATGTCCGTATTTTATTTTTATCGACACCTCTATCTCTAAGCTTGTGGACATATTTTTTGATTTCGGCTTCCGCTTGAGGACAAGCGAGGTCTAAGCTTGAGGGGGTTGATATGTCCATTTTGCATCATGCTTTTATATCAATATTTATTGCATTATGGGCTGTTATTACACTTTCTATCTCAATACTTATGGCTATCCTCTCTTATTTTACAAGGTTTACCATGAAGAGGGGGAATGTCGGCAGCTGGAATTCTGGCTGGAAAAGGAGCAAACGTTGGAAACCTATTCTGCACAGCTCCAAAAGTCCCGAAACTCCACGAAACAACCTTTTGGAATTAATAAGAATTTCTGAGCAAAAGAAATACGCCAGGGGGCCCACACCCTGTCCAGGAGACGGGGGGGCGCCCCCCTATAGGGCGCGCCCTCCTATCTCCTGGGCTCCCTGGTGGGCCTCCGGCGTCCATCTTCTGCTATATCATCACTTTTACCCTGGAAAAAATCGTGGGCAAGCTTACGGGACGAAACTCCGCCGCCACAAGGCGGAACCTTGGCGGAATCAATCTAGGGCTCTGGCAGAGCTACTCTGCCGGGGACACTTCCCTCTGGGAGGGGGAAATCATCACCAACGTCATCATCAACGATCCTCTCATCGGGAGGGGGTCAATCTCCATCAACATCTTCACTAGCACCATCTCCTCTCAAAACCCTAGTTCATCTCTAGTATCCAATCTTGTATCAAAACCACAAATTGGTACCTGTGGGTTGCTAGTAGTGTTGATTACTCCTTGTAGTTGATGCTAATTGGTTTACTTGGTGGAAGATCATATGTTCAGATCCTTTATCCATATTATTACTCCTCTGATTATGAACATGAATATGCTTTGGGAGTAGTTACATTTGTTCCTGAGGACATGGGTGAAGTCCTTCTATTAGTAGTCATGTGAATTTGGTATTCGTTTGATATTTTGATGAGATGTATGTTGTCTTTTCCTCTAGTGGTTTTATGTGATCGTCGACTACATGACACTTCACCATTATTTGGGCCTAGAGGAAGGCATGGGGAAGTAATAAGTAGATGATGGGTTGCTAGAGTGATAGAAGCTTAAACCCTAGTTTATGTGTTGCTTCTTTAGGGGCTGATATGGATCCATATGTTTAATGTTGTGGTTAGGTTTACCTTAATACTTCTTTTGTAGTTGCGGATGCTTGCAATAGGGGTTAATCATAAGTGGGATTCTTGTCCAAGTTAGGGCAGTACCCAAGTACCGGTCCACCCACATATCAAATTATCAAAGTACCGAACGCGAATCATATGAACGTGATGAAAACTAGCTTGACAATAATTCCCAATGTGTCCTTGGGAGCTCCTTTACCATTATTAGAAATTGTCCAGGCTTATCCTTTGCTACATAAAGGATTGGGCCACCTTGCTGCACTTTGTTTACTTTATTTACTTGTTACTCGGTACTATTTATCTTATCACAAAACTATCTATCACATACAATTTCAGTGCTTGTAGAGAAAACCTTACTGAAAACCGCTTATCATTTCCTTCTGCTCCTTGTTGGGTTCGACACTCTTACTTATTGAAAGGACTACGATAGATCCCCTACACTTGTGGGTCATCAGATGCTGATTGGGATCATGTCCCTAACAAGAACCCCACATTGAGCAGAAAATGCTTCATTGGTCTGAAGGGGTTTAATCGGTTGGCCATCGCGCGCGATTTCTGTGATCGTGAACCTTTCATCCTGGCGCAACTTTTTCTTCGGGGCTCGTCTCATTAGCGAAGTTTTGCTCGATCCGAAGGGCTATAAAAGAAGAAAGAAGAGTTAATATATGTACATACCAAAATAATTAATGCATCAATTAGCTAGTCAGCACAGGCTTAATTAATATATATACCTTGCCGGACTTTGCAACAGCTGATCCCGACTCCGTTCGGTCAGCGGAGCCGTCATCACAGTCGCCGTAGCCACAATCATGATCATGACTTTCCTCCTCCATTGTTTGATCATCGTAGCCTGCTTGCTCTCCTTCCATACCATCGGTTTCGTTGAGAACTAACGATAAGACATCACCTCCGCCGCGGATTATGTCCCCCAATATCTCTTCTTGTTTGAAGTCTCGTTGTTGATCCATAGTTTCTGCAAATATTACAACATGGCAATTAATATGCAAACATGAGAGATGGATATATTAATAGTGGCAAACATATATAGACCTAGCTAGCTAATCACAACACTTCTAGGGTTTGGGGTGGCCTCGACCACACTCTTTTAACTTGGTAAATTTGGGTGGCCTCGACGCATCTAGGGTTTGGCCCAGACTGCCTCTCTCATGAATGTTCGACGTCCGGACCGCCTCTCTCATGAATGTCAAACAAGGGATTTAACAAGATGGCGCCATTCTGGATGTGCAGAAAAAATGGTCCCTATTTTTCCTGATCTCATCTACCCTTCTATATGTCACGTTGTCTAGTGTCAAAGGATTCAATACTTTGACACAACAGAACGTGCACATATACAATGGTAGATGAAATCAGGAAAAAATTGGGATCAACTTAATTATGCACATCCATAATGGGGTATTCTCGGTAAATCTCTTATAAATCTTGAGAGAGTTTGTCGGGTAGGCACGAGAGGGGGTACGAGATCGACAACGTTTTTTTCTATGGTTTGGGTGTCGTCGAGAGTTGGTCGAGCGAGAGGGGGTTGATCGATGTTATCTTAACCTTTAAGGGATTTAACAAGATGGCGCCATTCTGGATGAGCAGAAAATGGTCCATATTTTTCCTGATCTCAAGAAAACCATTGCTTCATCATTTGCCGAAAGTAACAGGCGCATAACTGTACGAAGCTCTCCAAAATTGTTTTGGAACGGAGTCCCGGATAGGATAATTTGCTTTTTGGTACGAAGTTCAGCAAGAGCCTTCCAAATATCGCTATTTGGAAGGCCTTTGCTGAAATCCGTACCAAAAAGCGAATCATTCAATCAGGAACTCTGTTCCAAAACAACTTTGAAGAGCTTCATAGCATCATACACCTGTTACTTCCAGCAAATGATGTAGCCATGGATGAGATCAGAAAAAATTGATCAACATGTGCACATCTATAATGGGGGCATTCTTGTTAAACGGAGACCCTCGACCCTCGGCGATCCCAGACCCCTCAACGACCCTCGACCCTCGACCCTCGACTCTCGACGACCCTCGACCCTCGACCCTCGACGACCCTCGACCCCTCAATGACCCTCTACCCTCGATGACCCTCAACCCTCGATGACCCTTGACCCCTCGACGACCCTCGTCACTCGACCCCTCGACGACCCTCGGCCCCTCAGCGACCCTCGACCCCCTACCCTAGTTCCCGACACCCTTGTTCCCGATAAAAGATAAGAAGATAAAGAAGAAGAAAAAATAGAGAAGAAGAAGAAGAAGAAGAAAAAATATAAGAAAAAAAAGAAGAAAAAAAGAGGAGAAGAAGAAGGAATAGAGGAGAAGAAGAAGGAATAGAGGAGAAGAAGAAAAAAAAATAGAAATTTCCTCTTTTTTTCTTCTTTTTCCTCTTCTTATTTTTTCTCCTCTTCTTCCACTCCTTTTCTTCCCTTCTTCTCCTTCATCCTTTTCTTATTTTCCTTTTTCCTCTCCTTCTTTTTCTTCTTCTTCCTTCTTCCTTCTTCCTCTTTTCTTCTTTTTCCTCTCCACTAACCTAAAATCTATACTAACGTAATAGTACAACTAACCTAAAAAATATTCTATGAACAAAAAAAATACATCATCTGTATATATATGAAAAAAAACATACATCATATGAACAAAAAAAATCATACATCAATATACATCAATACATACAAAAAAATCATAACAAAAAATGGCCGGCGGCGCTGACAGCGAGGACGGCGACGGCGAGGCAGAGGGCGATGTCGTCGGGGCAGGGGCGGCGCGGGGACGGCGGCGCAGGCAGACGACAACGATGACGGGAGCGGGGGCGGCGAGGACGAGGCAGGGCGACGACGTCGGGGCAGGGGCGGCGCGGGGACGGCAACGACGACGGGCGCGGGCGACGGTGATGACGACGGCGGGGGCGGCAGGCGGCGTCGGGGCAGCCTAGCAGCGTCGTTGTCATCGGCGTCATCGGGGGCTAATGCGAGATGAAAACTGAAATTTTTGATAAGTGTTACTTATATACTCTAAGTATTGGTCCCGGTTCGTGGCACCAACCGGAACCAATGCCCCCTTTAGTTCCGGTTTGTGCCACCAACTGGGACTAAAGGTCAATTTCCGGCAGCCCAAAGGGCGGGAAGCAGGGACGTTTGGTCCCGGTTTGTGGCTCCAACCAGAACTAAAGGGGGGCATTGGTTCCGCTTGGTGCCACGAACCGGAACCAATGGACCCCTTTAGTCTCGGTTGGTGCCACCAACCGGTACCAAAGGCCGTGTGCTGCCCCGTGGCAAAAATGTTTAGTCCCACCTCGCTAGTTGAGTGGGGCTCGGAGTGGCTTATAAGCGCGGCTGCGCTGACCACTTCGAGCTCCTGTCCAATTTAGGCTTACGAGCCTAAACTGTCCCTGCTATGCCCGTGGGCCTACTGGCCTTCTGCGGGCCTGAATCCTGGCCCATGGTTGGGTTTCTAGTCGTATTCAGGCCGTGGTGGCCCAGTAGGTGGCATTTCCCCCCTGTTTTTTGTTTTGTTTTTTGCATTATTTACTTTCTTTTGTTTTTTACTTTATTTTTTAATTCTTTTTGCTTTTGGGTAATAAAAATTATAAACTTTCTGTTAGTGCCATTTGTTTTCCAATTTGAATAGTTTAAATTTGAATTTTTTAAAATTTGTGTGAATCACTAGTTTTTGAATAACTTTACTATAAAGATAGATTTTTCAGTGATTCTTTTTTTTCTGCTATTTAATATTGCTGTGTTTTATCATTATATTCAAAAACAGATTTTGTTATTTTAGTTTCTAACAAAAAAATATTTATGATAATTCCTTTTGCTATTAAAGTTTCTAGCAAAAAAAATCTCTATGAAAATTCTTTTTCCTTATAATGTTTTGAACAAAAAATACTTTGATAATTTTGGTTGCATAAATTTTATATAATTTTACTTTCAATAATACTAGAGGTTTATAAAAGTTTTTTGAGTTGATTCCTTTTGCTATTGGAGTTTTGTAGAAGCTTTTTAGTTGATTCATTTTGCTATTGAAGGATATTATAGTTTTATTTTAGTTGATCATAACAGAATATTTTAATATATTATTTTCAGTTCATTCTGTTTGCTATTACTTCATTCTTTTTCCTATTAGTTCATTCTTTCAGCTAAATGACCCTTAAATTGAAAATCACTACAAATGAACTCTGAAAAGGTTGAATGTTGGCATGGTATCATCATTTCACCCACATAGCATGTGCTAAAAAGTTGAGAGGGTTACAACAAAAACTGGATGCACTTCGTGTACAAAACAGACAATCTCTTTGGAAGTATCAAGGTTTCGGATGAAAACTCATCTGTTACAAAGGGATTTCATTTGTTCACATGTAACTGCAGTGATATTCTAGATCAAAGGCATCATCATAATAGTTGTGGATAGAAAGTCTTCACTTTTTCTTCGCTTGTGTCCTTTGCTTACTGCGTCGTAACCATGGATAATCTTCATCGTTTAACAGGGTGCTTGGGTCACCCTTGAGTTTGAAGGGAGGAATTTCATGAAACTTATCATAATCTTCAGACATGTCTGTCTTGCCTTCCAATCCCACGATGTCTCTTTTTCCTGAAAGAACTATGTGGCGCTTTGGCTCATCATATGATGTATCCGCTTCCTTATCTTTTCTTTTTCTCGGTTTGGAAGACATGTCCTTCACATAGAAAACCTGCACCATGTGACCAACACCGAAAGGGTTTACTAGAGTCAAATAGTCTAGTTCACATCGCTATGTGATTAACACTCAAAGAGTACTAAGGTGTGATCATGTTTTGCTTGTGAGAAAGGTTTAGTCAACGGGTCTGTCACCACTACTAGGGAAAACCCTAGCAGTAGCGCGGGTATTTTTCCTATCAGTAGCACGGGACGATGCGCTACTGATAAGGCGCTACAGCTAACATGTAGCAGTAGCGCCTGTCATCCCATGCTACTGCTATACATGGCTAGCAGTAGCACTCTTTAGTGAGCACTGCTGCTAATATCTGCAGCGCTTTTTAGCAGGAAGCGCTACTGCTAACTTTGTTCCCCTCGCTACTGCTAGTTTTATTAGTTTATGTTTTTTCTACATATTTGTTTTGTATTTGAATAGGCTTTATACAAGAATCTTTAGCGTATCATACACATACAAATGTAATCATAGCATATACGTACAAATAGTCTCATCAAATCATGTCATCATCATAATCATCATCCAACACAAAGTGGTCTCTCGTCATCATCTCGAAAATAGCGATACAAGTCTTGATTACTTGCAACTACATCGTCGTCCATCTAAACAATGATATATGCGAGAAGGGCAATCACTATGAGTGAGAGCGGAACTATGTGGTACATGAGTTCGTAAATCTCTCTCACGTTAGTGTGAACCTAAACTAACTACTGGCTGTCGCTCGGAAACCGGAAACTGGTACACCTGGGCCTGACACTCTGGCCGCTCATCGCATACTCCTGGCGTAGCAATTCTTCGCCATCGATGATCTATGCACCTGCATCATGACATGAGTCGATGATATGCAACATATATTGTTGAGCAACAGAAAGAGACATACTTGGCATGACTTTTGCTCGATATGTCCTAGTTTGTAGCACAAGTCATGCCGAAATTCACGGAAAATTTCAGCATGACTTTTGCTAAAAAGTGGACAAATTGAGAACCTGAAATTTGCTGGAACAGAAATGAATCAACATCCTAGCAAAACATAGGCCACTTGGCTTCATTCCCTGGAAACAATAAAGTCACTTGGGCACAATCGAACCACTTGAACTAAAAGATATAACATGAGCAAACACTATTGAGGAATTTGCATATAACATGGCCATTTCAATGAAAAGATATAATCAACAATAATGGAATATGCAAATGAACATCAATGACATATATCATATAACAACAATCTTGTTTTTCGTTTACATAGCAGCAATTAGTTTAACCAAGTTTTTGAAAAGAAAACAATTCTGTTTTTTGTTTATAGCTAAATGCCATAGCTACTGTTTTTTATTTATAGCTAAATACTTTTGTTTTTTGTCTAAAGCTAAAAGTCTAGGAACTCCATTTTCTCTAACCCTTCTGACCTCACCAAAATTTCCACAGCAAGACCTTAGTACCTACACCTAATTTCTTCAAAAAATTTAGGTCCATAGTCCAAATAATTCAAATTTCATTTGAATGAAATTTGAAACAGATTCAGGTCCATAGTCCAAATAATTTTTTATAGCTAAGTGTTTTTTATAGCCTCTATTAATTTAAATTTAAATGCTACAATTATTTATATACCCTCTATTAATTTAAAGCTAAATGGAATTACTGTTTAGGCATTTTCATAAATATTTGCAATAGCTAATTTCCTAAAAAAATTGCTAATCATTTTTCCTAAATGCTAAAACATGCCTACTGCCCTAAACAAATCTAGGGTTCATATGAACATCAACAAAGCATCAACATATATATGAATTGAAGGAAATATGCCCTAGAGGCAATAATAAAGTTATTATTTATTTCCTTATTTCATGATAAATGTTTATTATTCATGCTATAATTGTATTAACCGGAAACACAATACATGTGTGAATACATAAACAAACATAGTATCACTAGTATGCCTCTACTTGACTAGCTCGTTAATCAAAGATGATTAAGTTTCCTAACCATAGACATGAGTTGTCATTTGATTAAAGGGATCACATCATTAGGAGAATGATGTGATTGACTTGACCCATTCCGTTAGCTTAGCACTTGATCGTTTAGTATGTTGTTATTTCTTTCTTCATGACTTATACATATTCCTATGACTATGAGATTATCAACTCCCGTTTACCAGAGGAACACTTTGTGTGCTACCAAACGTCACAATATAACTGGGTGATTATAAAGGAGCTCTACAGGTGTCTCCGAAGGTACATGTTGAGTTGGCGTAATTCGAGATTAGGATTTGTCACTCCGATTGTCGGAGAGGTATCTGTGGGCCCTCTTGGTAATGCACATCACTATAAGCCTTGCAAGCAATGTGACTAATGAGTTAGTTGCGGGATGGTGCATTACATAACGAGTAAAGAGACTTGCCCGTAACGAGATTGAACTAGGTATTGAGATACCGACGATCGAATCTCGGGCAAGTAACATACCGATGATAAAAGGAACAACGTATGTTGTTATGCGGTTTGACCGATAAAGATATTCGTAGAATATATGTGAGAGCCAATATGAACATCCAGGTTCCGCTATTGGTTATTGACCGGAAACGTGTCTCGGTCATGTCTATATAGTTCTCGAACCCGTAGGGTCCGCACGCTTAAAGTTCGGCGATGATTTATATTTTGAGTTATGTGTTATAATGTACCGAAGGTAGCTCGGAGTCCTGGATGAGATCAGAGACATGACGAGGAGTCTTGAAATGGTCGAGACGTAAAGATCGATATATTGGACGACTATATTCGGACAACGGAAAGGTTCCGAGTGATTCGGATATTTTTCGGAGTACCAGAGAGTTACGGGAATTCGCCGGGAGGGTCAATGGGCCTTCATGGGCCTTAGTGGAAATAGAGTGCAGCAAGGAAGTGTGGGGTGCGCCCCCCCTAGGCCCAAACTGAATTGGTTTAGGGCTTTCGGGGTTGGCCCCCTCTTTCCTTCTCCCCTCCTCTTCTTTCCTTCCCATCCTAGATGGACTACGAAAGGGGGAACCTACTCCTAGTAGGAGTAGGATTCCCCCCTTGGGGCGCACCCTATGAGGCCGCCGGCCCCCTCCCCTTGCTCCTTTATATACGGGGGCAGGGGGGCACCTCTAGACACAACAATTGATCTCTTGATTTCTTAGCCGTGTGCGGTGCCCCTCTCCACCATATTCCACCTCGATAATATCGTAGCGGTGCTTAGGCGAAGCCCTGCGTTGGTAGCATCATCAACACCGTCATCATGCTGTCGTGTGATGTCTACTACACAACCTTCTTCTTGTAGACGTTGTTGGGCCTGCAAGTGCACATGTTTGTAGGACAGTAGCAAATTTCCCTCAAGTGGATGACCTAAGGTTTATCAATCCGTGGGAGGCGTATGATGAAGATGGCCTCTCTCAAACAACCCTGCAACCAAATAACAAAGAGTCTCTTGTGTCCCCAACACACCCAATACAATGGAAAATTGTATAGGTGCACTAGTTCGGCGAAGAGATGGTGATACAAGTGCAATATGGATGGTAGATATAGGTTTTTGTAAACTGGAAATATAAAAACAACAAGGTAACTAATGATAAAAGTGAGCGTAAACGGTATTGCAATGATAGGAAACAAGGCATAGGGTTCATACTTTCACTAGTGCAAGTTCTCTCAACAATAATAACATAGATAGATCATATAACAATCTCTCAACATGCAACAAAGAGTCACTCCAAAGCCACTAATAGCGGAGAACAAACAAAGAGATTATGGTAGGGTAAGAAACCACCTCAAAGTTATTCTTTCGGATCGATCTATTCAAGAGTTCGTACTAGAATAACACCTTAAGACACAAATCAACCAAAACCCTAATGTCACCTAGATACTCCATTGTCGCCTCAAGTATCTGTGGGCATGATTGTACGATATGCATCACACAATCTCAGATTCATCTATCCAACCAACACAAAGTACTTCAAAGAATGCCCCAAAGTTTCTACCGGAGAGTGAAGACGAAAACGTGTGCCAACCCCTATGCATAGGTTCATGGGCGGAACCTGCAAGTTTGTCACCAAAACATACATCAAGTGGAACATGATATCCCATTGTCGCCACAGATAAACATGGGAAGACATACATCAAGTGTTCTCAAATCCTTAAAGACTCAATCCGACAAGGTAACTTCAAAGGAAAATTCAATTCATCACAAGAGAGTAGAGGGGGAGAAACATCATAAGATCCAACTATAATAGCAAATCTTGCGATACATCAAGATCGTGCCATAGAGAGAACACGAGAGATAGAGAGAGATCAAACACATAGCTACTAGTACATACCCTCAGCCCCGAGGGTGAACTACTCCCTCCTCGTCATGGATAGCGCCGGGATGATGAAGATGGCCACCGGTGATGGATTTCCCCTCCGGCAGGGTGCCGGAACAGGCTCCCAAGAGGTTTTTGCTGGCTACAGAGGTTTGCGGCAGAGGAACCCCCGATCTATCTTGATATTCGATGTTTCTAGGGTACGTACGCTTATATAGGAGAAAGAAGATGGTCGGGGAAGCCACGAGGGGACCACAAGAGGGTAGGGCGCGCCCAGGGGGGTGGGCGTGCCCCCCTGTCTCGTGGCCTCCTTGATGCTCTTCTGACGTGAACTCCAAGTCTCCCTGATCATATTCTTCCTAAAAATCACGCTGCCGAAAGTTTCTTTCCGTTTGGACTCCGTTTGATATTCCTTTTCTTCGAAATACTGAAACATGCAATAAAACAACATATGGGCTGGGCCTTCGGTTAATAGGTTAGTCCCAAAAATGATATAAATGTGTAAAATAAAGCCCATAAACATCTGCTACCTCTTGAGCACTGTGCTGGATTTCCCCGAAGAGGAGAGGATGATGCAGCAAAGTAGCATAAGTATTTCCCTCAGTATTTGAGAACCAAGGTATCAATCCAGTAGGAGACCATGCACAAGTCCCTTGTACCTACACAAAACGATAGCAACTCGCAACCAACGCTTAGGGGTTGTAAATCCCTTCACGGTCACTTACGAGAGTGAGATCTGATAGAGATAATATTTTTGGTATTTTTGATAGATAGATGCAAAGTAAAAAGTAAAAGGAAAAGTAAAACAAAGCAAGTAAATAAAGTGATATAGATTGATATGATGAGAATAGACCCGGGGGCCATAGGTTTCACTAGTGGCTTCTCTCAAGAGCATAAGTATTCTACGGTGGGTGAACAAATTACTGTTGAGCAATTGCCAGAATTGAGCATAGTTAGGAGTATATCTAGGCAATGATCATGTATATAGGCATCACGTCCAAAACAAGTAGATCAAAACGATTCTGCATCTACTACTATTACTCCACTCATCGACCGCTATCCAGCATGCATCTAGAGTATTAAGTTAAAAACAGAGTAACGCCGTAAGCAAGATGACATGATGTAGAGGGATAAATTCATGCAATATGATAAAAATCCCATCTTGTTATCCTCGATGGCAACAATACAATGCGTGCCTTGCTGCCCCTTCTATCACTGGGTAAGGACACCGCAAGATTGAACCCAAAGCTAAGCACTTCTCCCATTGCAAGAACTACCAATCTAGTTGGCCAAACCAAAAAGGATAATTCGAAGAGACTTGCAAAGATAACTCAATCATACATAAAAGAATTCAGAGAAGAATCAAGTATTCAGAGAACATTGTATTGAGATCCAAAAAAAGAGAAGAAGCCATCTAGCTACTAGCTATGGACCCGAAGGTCTGAAGTAAATGACTCACACTTCATCGGAGGGGCTATGGTGATGATGTAGAAGCCCTCCATGGTGGATGCCCCCTCCGGCGGAGCTCCGAAACAGGCCCCAAGATGGGATCTCGTGGATACAGAAGGTTGCAGCGGTGGAATTAGGTTTTTGGCTCCTGTTCTGATCGTTCGGGGATACGTAGGTATATATAGGAGGAAGGAGTACGTCGGTGGAGCGTCGAGGGGCCCACGAGGTAGGGGGCGCGCCCAGGGGGGTGCGCCCTCCACCCTTGTGACCTCCTCGGGAACTGCTTGGAGTAGGGTCCAAGTCTCCTGGATCACGTTCGGTTGGAAAATCACGATCCCGAAGGTTTCATTCCGTTTGGACTCCGTTTGATATTCCGTTTCTTCGAAATACTGAAAAAGGCAAAAAACAACAATTCTGGGCTGGGCCTCCGGTTAATAGGTTAGTCCCAAAAGTAATATAAAAGTGGAAAATAAAGCCCATTATAGTCCAAAACAGTAGATAAAGTAGCATGGAGCAATCAAAAATTATAGATACGTTGGAGACGTATCAGGCATCCCCAAGCTTAATTCCTGCTCTTCCTCGAGTAGGTAAATGATAAAAAAGAATTTTTGATGCAGAGTGATACTTTGGCATAATTTCAATGTATATCTTCTTAATTGTGACATGAATATTCAGATTCGAAAGATTCAAGACAAAAGTTCATATTGACACAAAAATAATAATACTTCAAGCATACTAATCAAAGCAATCATGTCTTCTCAAAATAATATGGCAAAAGAAAGGTCATCCCTACAAAATCATATAGTTAGGCTATGCTTCATTTTCGTCACACAAAGATGTTCCCAACTTCTATACCCCCGATGACAAGCCAAGCAATTGTTTCATACTTAAATAATCTCAAACTTTTTCAACCTTGACGCAATACATGAGCGTGAGCCATGGATATAGCACTATGGGTGGAATAGAATATGATGATGGGGATTGTGTGGAGAAGACAAAGAAGGAGAAAGTCTCACACTGACAAGGATAATCAACGGGCTATGGAGATGCCCATCAATTGATGTCAACATGAGGAGTAGGGATTGCCATGCAACGGATGCACTAGAGCTATGAATGCTCAACAAAAGAAAACTAGTGGGTGTGCATCCAACTGGCTTGCTCACGAAGACCTAGGGCCAGTTTTTTTGGCGGCTTAAAATATAAGCTGCCTCCTCCCTAGCTTTTTTCATAAGCCGCCTCTCTTATTTATTGGGGCTTCTAAACTAGTTATGGGATTACTAATCTAGAAGCCTCCATAAGTTTTGGGAGCGGCTTATTTTTTAAGCCGGAGAGAGGCAGCTTATTTTTTAAGCCGCTCAAAAGAACTGGCCCCTAGGGCATTTGAGGAAGCCCATCGTAGGAATATACAAGCCAAGTTCTCTAATGAAAAAAATTCCCACTAGTATGAAAAGAGAACTTATGACTCACTACATGAGGAACAAGGTGCTACTTTGAAGCACAATATATGAGACTCACTACATGAAGAACAAGGTGCTACTTTGAAGCACAATATATGAGACTACATGAAGAACTAGGTGCTACTTTGAAGCACAAGTGTGGAAAAAGAGATAGTAGCATTGCCCTTTTTATATTGTTTTTTTGGGCCTTTCTTTTTTTTTCATTTGGCCTGTCTCTTTTTTTTATTTGGGCAATACTCTAATAATGATGATCATCACACTTCCATTGATTACAACATAAGGATTACAACTCAAAACTTAGAACAAGATATGACTCTATATGAATGCCTTTGGCGGTGTACCGGGATGGTGCAATGAATCAAGAGTGACATGTATGAAAAATAATGCATGGTGGCTTTGCCACAAATACGATGTCAACTACATGATCATGCAATGGCAATATGACAAAAGTAACGTATGTCATGATGATGATGGTGGAAGTTGCGTGGCAATATATCTCGGAATGGCTATGGAAATGCCATAATAGGTAGGTATGGTGGCTGTTTTGAGGAAGATATAAGGAGGTTTATGTGTGATAGAGCGTATCGTATCACGGGGTTTGGATGCACCGGCGAAGTTTGCACCAACTCTCAAGGTGATAAGGGCAATGCACGGTACCGGAGAGGCTAGAAAAGGCGGAAAGGTGAGAGTGCGTATAATCATGGACTCAACATTAGTCAAAAGAACTCATATACTTATTGCAAAAATTTAGAAGTCATCAAAAATCAAGTACTACGTGCATGCTCCTAGGGGGATAGATTGGTAGGAAAAGACCATCGCTCGTCCCCGATCGCCACTCATAAGGATGCACAAGCCAGGCACACTTCATGTTTCAAATTTGTTACACAACTTTAACCATACGTGCATGCTACGGGACTTGCAAACTTCAACACAAGTATTTCTCAAATTCATAATAACCCAACTAGCACGACTTTGATATTATTACCTCCATATCTCAAAACAATTATCAAGCATCAAACTTATCTTAGTATTCAATTCACTCAAAAGAAAGTTTCACATATCTTGAACACCAAGTATATTAACGTTAAGCAAATTACCATGCTATTGATGACTCTCAAAATAATCTAAGTGAAGCATGAGAGATCAATAGTTCTTTAAAGAAAATCCACCACCGTGCTCTAAAAGATCTAAGTGAAGCACTAGAGCAAAAATTATCACGCTCAAAAGATATAAGTGAAGTACTATGAGCAAAACTATCAAGCTCAAAAGATATAAGTGAAGCACATAGAGTATTCTAACAAAAGCCAAATCATGTATGGCTCTCTCAAAAGATGTGTAAATCAAGGATGATTGTGGTAGACTAACAAGCAAAGACACAAATAAGACGCTCCAAGCAAAACACATATCATGTTGGTGAATAAAAATATAGCTCCAAGTAAATTACCGATGGAAGTGGACGAAAGAGGGGATGCCTTCTGGGGCATCCCCAGGCTTTGAATTTTTGGTGTCCTTGGATTATCTTGGGGGTTCCATGGGCATCCCCAAGCTTAGGCTCTTGCCACTCCTTGTTTCAGAATCCATCAAAAGAATTCACCCAAAACTTGAAAACTTCACAACACAAAACTCAACAGAAATCTCGTGAGCTCCGTTAGAGAAAGAAAACAAAAGACTACTCCAAGGTACTGTAAGGAACTCATTCTTTATTTATATTGGTGTTAAACCTATTGTATTCCAACTTCTCTATGGTTTATAAACTAATTTACTAGCCATAGATTCATCAAAATAAGCAAACAACACACGAAAAACAGAATCTGTCAAAAACAGAACAGTCTGTAGAAATCTGTAACTAACGCAAACTTCTGGAACTCTAAAACTTCTACCAAAATAGGAAGTCCTGGAAAATTTGTTTATTGATCAGCAGCAAAAAGAATCAACGCAAAATCACGTTCCTGTGATTTATCATAACTAAATACGTGCGTGCAAAGTTTCTGTTTTTCAGCAGAATTAAGTCAACTATCATCGTAGGTTATCCTATAGGTTCGACTTGGCACAAACACTAATTAAAAAATAAAACCACATCCAAACAGAAGGTATATGGATTAGTTATTACTAAACAGAAGCAAAAACAAAAAACACAAAATAAAATTGGGTTGCATCCCAACAAGCGCTGTCGTTTAACGCCCCTAGCTAGGCATAAAAACAAGGATAGATCTAGGTATTTCCATCTTTGGTAGGCAATCCATAGGTGGCTCTCATGATAGATTCATATGGCAATTTTATTTTCTTTGTAGGGAAGTGTTCCATACCCTTCTTTAAGGGAAATTGGAATCTAATATTCCCTTCCTTCATATCAATAATTGCACCAATCGTTCTAAGGAAAGGTCTACCAAGAATAATAGGACATGAAGGATTGCAATCTATATCAAGAACAATAAAATCTACGGGCACATAATTCCTATTTGCACCAATAAGAACATCATTAATTCTTCCCATAGGTTTTTTAATAATGGAATCCGCAAGATGCAAGTTTAGAGAGCAATCATCAAAATCACGGAAATCTAGCAAATCACATAAAGTTTTGGGAATAGTAGAGACACTAGCACCCAAATCACACAAAGCATGAAACTCACAATCTTTAATTTTAATTTTAATAGTAGGTTCCCACTCATCATAGAGTTTTCTAGGGATAGAAACTTTAAACTCAAGTTTTTCTTCATAAGATTGCATCAAACACTACTAGGAAAAAGCCTAGTAGTAGCGTGGGTTAAAAGCTAGTAGTAGCGCGGGGTGCCTGCGCTACTACTACGACGCTACATCTAACTAGTAGTAGTAGCGCGGTGCATCCCGCGCTACTAGTATGTGTGTTAGTAGTAGCGCGGATTCGACACGCGCTACTACTAACTATCTGTAGCGCGTGTCTGTGACCCGCGCTACTACTATTAATTTGAAAAACCAAAAAAAATCTCGACCCCGTGCGTGCTGTCAATGGTGTCAATGGTCCAGTCGATGATGCCGACAGCCATGGCGATGGGGCGGCGGCGACACGCACGTTGTCCGGGAGCAGGGAGATCTCGGCCATGATGTGCGCCTTGTGGAAGCCGTTGAGGGCGGCCGTGGAGGCCAGCCCGGCGTGGGACGGGAGGTGGAGGACCTGGATCTTGGTGTCATGCATGGGGAGCAGCACCTCGCGGCGGTCGTCGCTGTTGAGGTCGGCGAAGAGCGGCGGCAGGAGGCAGTCCACGTCGTGCTTGATCGGGAACCCATCATCCCGGAACGATAAGTCGCCCTCGTGCTGCCCGAGGAGAATGGGGATGGGTTAGCTAGGGTTCCGGATCGAATCAGAGAGGGGGGAGGAGGAGGAGGGCTGACCTAGAGCGAGAAGAAGACGGCGAAGGAGGCGAGGAGGAGGATGCCGAGGTAACGTTTCCGCATCTTGGTGGCGGCGAGGAGCTTCGATGACCTCCCACAGGAGGGATCTCGGAGAGGGAGGGGGGAAGAAAGCATAGTGTACCAGCGGCGGCCTCCGCTGATGTACGAGGGAGAGAGGAGGAAAGTGAGAGCGGGGGAAAGTGAGGGAGAGAGGATGGATTCGGCCGAGGATATGGGGATTTCACCTACCTCATATTTAGTAGTGGCGAGGGGTATAAAACCGCTCTAGTACTATCAACTTAGTAGTAGCGCGGGTTTGTACCCCTCTCTACTACTATGGCATGTCCCGGGAGGGCACAGTAGAGACCGCTTAGTAGTAGCGCGGGTTAAAAACCCACGCTACTAGTATCAACTTAGTAGCGAGGGGTAAAAACCCGCGCTACTAGTAAGTAGCAGTAGCGAGGGTTATAAACCCGCGCTACTAGTAAGCGTCTGCCTATAAGCTTTTCCCTAGTAGTGAAAGCATCAACAATATGTTCGGTAAAGGCCTTATTTTGACTATAAGCATGAGGAGAATCTAGCACAGATTGCAACAAGGAAATACAACCAATCAAAGGGCAATTCTCATAATTAAATTCCTTGAGATCCAAAATAGTGGGTTTAGCAACATCACGATTTTTATTTATTTCAATCCCACTTTCATCAATTTCATCATCAAGATCTAGAAACTCCGAATTCTTAGAACGCCTTCTAGGTAAAGGAAGATCATATTCAGATTCATCAATATTCATATTGCAAAACAATGATTTAATGGGGGATACATCAATAACTTTTAGATCTTCATCTTGATTTTCATAGGGATTGGAAGAACATGCTTTAATAAAGGCATCTTTGGAAGCACGCATCCTAGCGGTTCTTTCCTTGCACTCATCAATGGAAATTCTCATGTCTTTGAGAGGCTCATTGATATCATGCTTAGGAGGAATAGATCTAAGCTTTAAAGAATCAATTTGAAGAGAAATTCTATCAACATTCCTAGCCAAATCATCAAGTTTAAGCAATTTCTCTTCAAGCAAAGCATTAAAATTCTTTTGTGAATTCATAAACTCTTTAACACTACTCTCAAATTCAGAGGGCATCTTATTAAAATTTCCATAAGAGTTGTTGTAGGAATTTCCATAATTATTAGAAGGATTACTAGGATAAGGCCTAGGATTAAAATTCCCTCTATAAGCGTTGTTTCCAAAACAATTCCTACCAACAAAATTCACATCCATAGGTTCATTATTATTCTCATGCAAAGTAGATAAAGGCATATCATTGGGATCAAGAGGAGTATTTTTAGGAGCAAACATCTTCATAAGTCCATCCATCTTTTCACTCTAAACATTGATTTCTTCTATAGCATGCACTTTCTTACTAGACGATCTTTTGGTGTGCCATTGAGAATAATTAGCCATAATATTATCAAGCAATTTGGTAGCATATCCTAACGTAATTTCCATAAAAGTGCCTCCCGCGGCCGAGTCTAAAAGATTTCTAGAAGCAAAATTCAATCCGGCATAAAAAGTTTGTATGATCATCCATAAATTCAAACCATGAGTAGGGCAATTGCGAAGCATTAATTTCATTCTTTCCCAAGATTGGGCAACATGCTCATGATCAAGTTGTTTAAAATTCATGATGTCGTTCCTAAGAGTGATAATCTTAGCGGGAGGAAAATACTTAGAGATAAAAGCATCTTTGCACTTGTTCCAAGAATCAATACTATTTTTAGGCAAAGATGAAAACCAAACTTTAGCACGATCTCTAAGTGAAAACGGAAATAACTTCAATTTGACAATATTGTTATCCGTATCTTTCTTCTTTTGCATATCACACAAATCAACAAAATTGTTTAGATGAGTAGCGACAACTTCACTGGGAAGGCCGGCGAATTGATCTTTCATAACAAGATTCAATAAAGCGGTATTGATTTCACAAGACTCATCATTATTAAGAGGAGCAATCGGAGTACTAAGGAAATCATTATTATTGGTATTAGAGGAATCACACAATTTGGTATTATCTTGCGCCATGGCAACAAGTAATCCAACACACAAGCAAACAGAAAGGCAAATGGAAAAAGGCAAACGGGAAAGAGAGGAGGAGACTAGGAAAGAGAGGGCAAATAAAACGGCAAAGGTGAAGTGGGGGAGAGGAAAACGAGAGGCAAATGGCAAATAATGTAATGCGAGAGATAGGGATTGCGATGGGTACTTGGTATGGTTGACTTGCTTGCGTGAGCCTCCCCGGCAATGACGCCAGAAATTCTTCTTGCTACCTCTTTAGCACTGCGTTGGATTTCCTCGAAGAGGAGAAGATGATGCAGCAAAGTAGCGTAAGTATTTCCCTCAGTTTTTGAGAACCAAGGTATCAATCCAGTAGGAGACCATGCACAAGTCCATCGTACCTACACAAAACGATAGCAACTCGCAACCAATGCTTAGGGGTTGTCAATCCCTTCACGGTCACTTACGAGAGTGAGATCTGATAGAGATAATATTTTTGGTATTTTTGATAGATAAATGCAAAGTAAAAAGTAAAAGGAAAAGTAAAACAAAGCAAGTAAATAAAGTGATATAGATTGATATGATGAGAATAGACCCGGGGGCCATAGGTTTCACTAGTGGCTTCTCTCAAGAGCATAAGTATTCTACGGTGGGTGAACAAATTACTGTTGAGCAATTGCCAGAATTGAGCATAGTTAGGAGTATATCTAGGCAATGATCATGTATATAGGCATCACGTCCAAAACAAGTAGATCAAAACGATTCTGCATCTACTACTATTACTCCACTCATCGACCGCTATCCAGCATGCATCTAGAGTATTATGTTAAAAACAGAGTAACACCGTAAGCAAGATGACATGATGTAGAGGGATAAATTCATGCAATATGATAAAAAACCCATCTTGTTATCCTCGATGGCAACAATACAATACGTGCCTTGTTGCCCCTTCTGTCACTGGGTAAGGACACCGCAAGATTGAACCCAAAGCTAAGCACTTCTCCCATTGCAAGAACTACCAATCTAGTTGGCCAAACCAAAAAGGATAATTCGAAGAGACTTGCAAAGATAACTCAATCATACATAAAAGAATTCAGAGAAGAATCAAATAGTTTCCATAGATAATACTGGATCATAAACCCACAATTCATCGGTCTCAACAAACACACCGCAAAAAGAAGATTACATCGAATAGATCTCCACGAGAGAGGGGGAGAACATTGTATTGAGATCCAAAAAGAGAGAAGAAGCCATCTAGCTACTAGCTATGGACCCGAAGGTCTGAAGTAAACTACTCACACTTCATCGGAGGGGCTATGGTGATGATGTAGAAGCCCTCCATGGTGGATGCCCCACCGGCGGAGCTCCGGAACAGGCCCCAAGATGGGATCTCATGGATATAGAAGGTTGTGGCGGTGGAATTAGGTTTTTGCCTCCCGTTCTAATCGTTCGGGGATACGTAGGTATATATAGGAGGAAGGAGTACGTCGGTGGAGCATCGAGGGGCCCACGAGGTAGGGGGGCGCGCCCAAGGGGGCGCCCTCCACCCTCGTGACCTCCTCGGGCACTGCTTGGAGTAGGGTCCAAGTCTCCTGGATCACGTTCAGTTGGAAAATCACGATTCCGAAGGTTTCATTCCGTTTGGACTCCGTTTGATATTCTGTTTCTTCGAAATACTGAAGAAGGCAAAAAACAACAATTCTGGGCTGGGCCTCCGGTTAATAGGTTAGTCCCAAAAGTAATATAAAAGTGGGAAATAAAGCCCAATATAGTCCAAAACAGTAGATAAAGTAGCATGGAGCAATAAAAAATTATAGATACGTTGGAGACGTATCAACATCCAAAAGGGGTAATATAATAGCATGGAACAATCAAAAATTATAGATACATTGGAGACGTATCAAGCATCCCCAAGCTTAATTCCTGCTCGTCTTCGAGTAGGTAAATGATAAAAATAGAATTTTTGATGTGGAATGCTACCTAGCATAATTCTCGATGTAATTTTCTTTATTATGGCATGAATGTTCAGATCCAAATGATTCAAAATAAAAGTTCATATTGACATAAGAAATAGTGATACTTCAAGCATACTAATCAAAGTAATCATGTCTTCTCAAAATAACATGGCCAAAGAAAGTTATCCCTAGAAGATCATATAGTCTGGCTGTTGCTCTATCTTCATCACATAAAGTATTTAATCATGCACAACCCCGATGACAAGCCAAGCAATTGTTTCATACTTTAATAATCTCAAACTTTTTCAACTTTCACGCAATACATGAGCGTGAGCCATGGACATAGCACTATACGTGGAATAGAATTGTGGTTGTGGAGAAGATAAAAAGGAGAAGATAGTCTCACATCAACTAGGCGTATTAACGGGCTATGGAGATGCCCATTAATAGATATCAATGTGAGTGAGTAGGGATTGCCATGCAAAGATGCACTAGAGCTATACATATATGAAAGCTCAATAAAAGAAACTAAGTGGGTGTGCATCCAACTCGCTTGCTCACGAAGACCTAGGGCATTTTGAGGAAGCCCATCATTGGAATATACAAGCCAAGTTCTATAATGAAAAACTCCCACTAGTATATGGAAGTGACAACATAGGAGATTCTCTATCATGAAGATCATGGTGCTACTTTGAAGCACAAGTGTGGAAAAAGAGATAGTAGCATTGTCCCTTCTCTCTTTTTCTCTCATTTTATTTTTTCTTTTTCTTTTTTTTCTTTTTTATCTTTTTTTCTTTTTCTTTTTTTTGTTTGGCCCCCTTTTTTTCTTTTTGGCCTTTCTCTTTTTTTCTTTTTTTTCTTTTTGTAAAGTCTGAAGTCTCATCCTGACTTGTGGGGAAATCATAGTCTCCATCATCCTTTCCTCACTGGGACAATGCTCTAATAATGAAGATCATCACACTTTTATGGATATACAACTCGAGAATTACAACTCAAAGCTAGAACAAGATATGACTCTATATGAATGCCTCCGGCGGTGTACCGGGATATGCAATGAATCAAGAGCGACATGTATGAAAATTATGAAGGTGGCCTTGCCACAAATACAATGTCAACTACATGATCATGCAAAGAGCAATATGACAAAAGTAATGCATGTCATATGAACGGAACGGTGGAAAGTTGCATGGCAATATATCTCGGAATGGCTATGGAAATGCCATAATAGGTAGGTATGGTGGCCGTTTTGAGGAAGGTATATGGTGTTTGTATGGTACCGGCGAAAATTGCGCGGCACAAGAGAGGCTAGCAATGGTGGAAAGGTGAGGGTGCGTATAATCGATGGACTCAACATTAGTCAAAAGAACTCATATACTTATTGCAAAAATCTAGAAGTCATAAAAAACAAAATACTACGCGCATGCTCCTAGGGGGATAGATTGGTAGGAAAAGACCATCGCTCGTCCCCGACCGCCACTCATAAGGAAGACAATCAATAAATAAAATTGTGCTCCAACTTCATCACAAAGCGGTTCACCATACGTGACATGCTACTGGAATCACAAACCTCAACACACGTATTTTTCATAATCACCTCAACTAGCATGACTTTAATATCACTACCTCCATATCTCAAAACAATTATCAAGTATCAAATTGATCATGGCATCCAATTTACTTTCTATAATAGTTTTTATTATACCCAACTTGGATGCTCATCATTCTAGGACCAACTTTGTAATCATAGAAAATACCATGCTGTTCTAAAAGACTCTCAAAATAATATAAGTGAAAAATGAGAGACTAGCAATTTCTACAAAATATAACCACCGCCGAGCTCTAAAAGATAAAAGTGATGCACTAGAGCAAATGACAAACTACTCCGAAAGATATAAGTGAAGATCAATGAGTAGTCGAATAATTGTGCAACTATGTGAAGACTCTCTAACATTAAGAATTTCAGATCTTGGTATTGTATTCAAACAGCAAGCAAAACAAAATAGAACGACATTGCAAGGATATCACAACTCACGTGAAGAAGCAAAAACTTAGGTTCAACCGATACTAACCGATAGTTGTTGAAGAAGAAAGGTGGGATGCCTAACGGGGCATCCCCAAGCTTAGATGCTTGAGACTTCTTGAAATATTATCTTGGGGTGCCTTGGGCATCCCCAAGCTTGAACTTTTGTGTCTCCTTAATTCCTCTCATATCATGGTTTCTCTTTTTATCAAAAGCTTCATCCACACCAAACTCAACAAGAACTCGTGAGACAGGTTAGTATAAACCAATGCAAAACCTTATCATTTTCTACTGTAACAAATCACTGAAATTATTATTCAACATTGCATACTAAATGCCTCTGCATACTTAATACTCCTATCCTCAAATAGAATCATTAAACAAGCAAACATATGCAAACAATGCAAACATAACAGCAATCTGCCAAAACAGTACAGTCTGTAAAGAATGCAAGAGTATCAATACTTCCCTAACTCCATAAATTATGAGAAAAATACTAATCTGTAGAAGATTTATCAGATCCCATTATGCAAAAAGTTTCAACATTATATCATGCCCTGACTTTTCTACGGATTTTTTGCAACAGCGGTAAACTTTCTGTTTTCAAACCACAACATGTATACTAGCAAAATAAGCATGGTAAAGGCTATCCTTGACATTTTTATTGAAAAATATAGAAGCAAAAAATTATTATAAATAACATCAAGCAAATACTAACAAAAGAAAATGACGCTCCAAGCAAAACACATATCATGTGGCAAATAAAAATATAGCTCCAAGTAAAGTTACCGATGAACGAAGGCGAAAGAGGGGATGCCATCCGGGGCATCCCGAAGCATAGGCTTTTTTCTATTCTTGAATATTACCTTGTGGTGACTTGGGAATCCCCAAGCTTAGGTTCTTGCCACTCAGTATTCCATAGTCCATCGAATCCTTACCCAAAACTTGAAAACTTCACAACACAAAACTCAACAGAAAACTCGTAAACTCCGTTAGTATAAGAAAATAAAACCACCACTTAGGTATTGTAATTAACTCATTATATATTCATATTGGTGTTAACCTAATGTATTCCAAATTATATATGGTTCATACCCTCCGATACTACTCATAGATTCATCAAAATAAGCAAACAACACATGGAAAACAGAATCTGTCAAAAACAGAACAGTCTGTTGTAATCTGTATCAAACCTATACTTATGGAACTCCAACAATTCTACCAAATTAGGAAGTCCTAAGAAATCTGTGTACCAATCCCGATCAAAACGAATCAGATCAGAAGAACGTTACTGTGAATTAACAAAACTAAATTACTGGGTACAAAAGTTTCTGACTTTCAGCAGGATCAACACAACTATCACCGTAAGCCATACTAAAGGTCTTACTTGGCACTTTATTGAAACAAAAGCTATAAAACATGATTACTATAGTAGCATAATCATGTAGACACACAAAACAGTAAGTGTAAATATTGGGCTGTCTCCCAACAAGTGCTTTTCTTTAATGCCTTTCTAGCTAGGCATGATGATGACAATGATGCTCACATAAAAGATAAGAATTGAAACATAACGGGAGCATCATGGAGCATATGACTAGCACATTTAAGTCTCACCCACTTCCTATGCATAGGGATTTTTTGAGCAAACAACTTATGGGAACAATAATCAACTAGCATAGGACGGCAAAACAAGCATAACTTCAAGATTTTAAGCACATAGAGAGGAAAGTTGATATAATTGCAATTCCTACAAGCATATATTCCTCCCTCATAATAATTTTCAGTAGCATCATGAATAAATTCAACAATATAACCAACACCTAAAGCATTCCTTTCATGATATATAAGCATAGAATTTTTACTACTCTCCATATAAGCAAATTTCTTCTCATGAATAATAGTGGGAGCAAACTCAACAAAATAATTATCATGTGAGGCATAATCCAATTGAAAACTAAAATCGTGATGACAAGTTTCATGGTTATCATTATTCTTAATAGCATACAAGTCATCACAATAATCATCATAGATAGAACTTTGTTCTCATAATCAATTGGAACCTCTTCCGAAATAGTGGAATCATCACTAAATAAAGTTGACACTCTTCCAAATCCACTTTCATGTTCATCACAATAAGATTCAACATCCTCCAAAATAGTGGGATCACTACTTCCTAAAGTTGACACTCTTCCAAACCCACTTTCATCAATATAATCATCATAAATAGGAGGCATGCTTTCATCATAACAAATATTCTCATCAAAACTTGGGGGACAAAAAATATCATCTCCATCAAACATAGCTTCCCCAAGCTTGTGGCTTTGCATATCATTAGCATCATGGATATTCAAAGAATTGATACTAACAACATTGCAATCATGCTCATCATTCAAAAATTTAGTATCAAATATTCTATAGATTTCTTCTTCTAGCACTTGAGCACAATTTTCCTTTTTATCATACTCACGAAAGATATTAAAAAGATGAAGCGTATGAAACGAACTTACCTCCATTTTTTGTAGTTTTCTTTTATAAACTAAACTAGTGATAAAACAAGAAACAAAAAGATTCAATTGCAAGATCTAAAGATATACCTTCAAACACTCACCTCCCCGGCAACGGCGCCAGAAAAGAGCTTGATGTCTACTACACAACTTTCTTCTTGTAGACGTTGTTGGGCCTGCAAGTGCATAGGTTTGTAGGATAGTAGCAAATTTCCCTCAAGTGGATGACCTAAGGTTTATCAATCTGTGGAGGTGTAGGATGAAGATGGTCTCTCTCAAACAACCCTTCAACCAAATAACAAAGAGTCTCTTGTGTCCCCAACACACCCAATACAATGGCAAATTATATAGGTGCACTAGTTCGGCGAAGAGATGGTGATACAAGTGCAATATGGATGGTAGATATAGGTTTTTGTAAACTGGAAATATAAAAACAGCAAGGTAACTAATGATAAAAGTGAGCGTAAACGGTATTGCAATGATAGGAAACAAGGCATAGGGTTCATACTTTCACTAGTGCAAGTTCTCTCAACAATAATTGTTGGGGAACGTGGCAGAAAATAAAAAATTTCCTACGGTTTCACCAAGATCCATCTATGAGTTCATCTAAGCAACGAGTGATAGGAGATAGATTGCATCTACATACCACTTGTAGATCGCGTGCGGAAGCGTTCAAGAGAACAGGGATGATGGAGTCGTACTCGCCGTGTTCCAAATCACCGATGACCAAGTCCCGAACGGACAACACCTCCGTGTTCAACACACGTACGGAGCGGATGACGTCTCCTCCTTCTTGATCCAGCAAGGGGGAAGGAGAGGTTGAGGAAGAAGGCTCCAGCAGTAGCACGACGGTGTGGTGTTGGTGGAGAGGCAGCACTCCGACAGGGCTTCGCCAAGCACTTAACGGAGGAGGAGAGGTGTTGAGGAGGGGAGGGGCTGCGCCTTGGATGTTGTGTGCAGCCCTCCCCTCGCCCCTCTATTTATAGGGGAAGGGGGAAGTGGGCCAGCCCCCTCTAGATGAGATCTAGAGGGGGGGGCGGCCAAGGGAGGGGGCTTGCCCCCCAAGCAAGGGGGCGCCCCCACTAGGGTTTCCCCCCAACCCTAGGCGCATGGGCCCAAGAGGGGGGGGGGCGCCCAGCCCTCCAGGGGCTGGTTCCCTGCCCCCTACGGCCCATGAGGCCCTCCGAGAGGGGTGGCCCCTCCCAGTGGACCCCCGGAACCCCTCCGGTGGCCCCGGTACAATACCGATATGCCCCCGAAACTTTCCGGTGACCGTATGACAACTTCCCATATATAAATCTTTACCTCCGAACCATTCCAGAACTCCTCTTGACGTCCGGGATCTCATCTGGGACTCCGAACAACATTTGGTAATCACATACAAGTCTTCCTAATAACCCTAGCGTCACCGAACCTTAAGTGTGTAGACCCTACGGGTTCGGGAGACATGCAGACATGACCGAGACGGCTCTCCAGTCAATAACCAACAGCGGGATCTGGATACCCATGTTGGCTCCCACATACTCCTCGATGATCTCATCGAATGAACCACGATATCGAGGATTCAAACAACCCCGTATACTATTCCCTTTGTCAGACGGTATGTTACTTGCCCGAGATTCGATCGTCGGTATCCCAATACCTCGTTCAATCTCGTTGCCGGCAAGTCACTTTACTCGTACCGTAATGCATGATTCCGTGACCAGACACTTGGTCACTTTGAGCTCATTATGATGATGCACTACCGAGTGGGCCCAGTGATACCTCTCCGTAATACGGAGTGACAAATCCCAGTCTCGATCCATGTCAACCCAAGAGACACTTTCGGAGATACCTGTAGTGCACCTTTATAGTCACCCCAGTTACGTTGTGACGTTTGGTACATCCAAAGCACTCCTACGGTATCCGGGAGTTACACGATCTCATGGTCTAAGGAAGCGATACTTGACATAGGAAAAAGCTGTAGCAAAACAAACTACACGATCTTGTGCTATGCTTAGGATTGGGTCTTGTCCATCACATCATTCTCCTAACGATGTGATCCCGTTATCAACGACATCCAATGTCCATAGTCAGGAAACCATGACTATCTGTTGATCAACGAGCTAGTCAACTAGAGGCTCACTAGGGACGTATTGTGGTCTATGTATTCACACATGTATTACGATTTCCGGATAATACAATTATAGCATGAATAAAAGACAATTATCATGAACAAGGAAATATAATAATAATCCTTTTATTATTGCCTCTAGGGCATATTTCCAACAGTCTCCCACTTGCACTAGAGTCAATAATCTAGTTACATTGTGATGAATCGAACACCCATAGAGTTCTGGTGTTGATCATGTTTTGCTCGCGGAAGAGGTTTAGTCAATGGATCTGCGACATTCAGATCCGTATGTACTTTGCAAATATCTATGTCTCCATTTTGAACATTTTCACGAATGGAGTTGAAACGATGCTTGATGTGCCTGGTCTTCTTGTGAAACCTGGGCTCCTTGGCAAGGGCAATAGCTCCAGTGTTGTCACAGAAGAGTTTGATCGGCCCTGACGCATTGGGTATGACTCCTAGGTCGGTGATGAACTCCTTCACCCAAATTGCTTCATGCGCTGCCTTCGAGGCTGCCATGTACTCCGCTTCACATGTAGATCCCGCCACGACACTCTGCTTGCAGCCGCACCAGCTTACTGCCCCACCATTCAACATATACACGTATCCGGTTTTTGACTTAGTGTCATCCAGATCTGTGTCGAAGATAGCGTCGACGTAACCCTTTACGACGAGCTCTTCGTCACCTCCATAAACGAGAAACATGTCCTTTGTCCTTTTGAGGTACTTCAGGATATTCTTCACTGCTGTTCAGTGTTCCTTGCCGGGATTACTTTGGTACCTTCCTACCAAACTTACGACAAGGTTTACATCAGGTCTGGTACACAGCATGGCATACATAATAGATCCTATGGCTGAGGCATAGGGGATGACACTCATCTCTTCTTTATCTTTTGCCGTGGTCGGGCATTGAGCCGAGCTCAATCTCACACCTTGCAATACAGGCAATAACCCTTTCTTGGACTGATCCATGTTGAACTTCTTCAAAATCTTATCAAGGTATGTGCTTTGTGAAAGACCTATGAGGCGTCTCGATCTATCCCTATAGATTTTGATGCCTAATATGTAAGCAGCTTCTCCAAGGTCCTTCATTGAAAAACACTTATTAAAGTAGGCCTTAATGCTGTCCAAGAATTCTATATCATTTCCCATCAAAAGTATGTCATCTACATATAATATGAGAAATGATACAGAGCTCCCACTCACTTTCTTGTAAACGTAGGCTTCTCCATAAGTCTGCATAAACCCAAACGCTTTGATCATCTCATGAAAGCGAATGTTCCAACTCCGAGATGCTTGCACCAGCCCATAAATGGATCGCTGGAGCTTGCATACTTTGTCAGCATTCTTAGGATCGACAAAACCTTCCGGCTGCATCATATAAAGCTCTTCCTTAAGATAACCGTTAAGGAATGCCGTTTTGACGTCCATCTGCCATATCTCATAATCATAGTATGTGGCAATTGCTAACATGATTCGGACGGACTTAAGCTTCGCTACGGGAGAGAAAGTCTCATCGTAGTCAACCCCTTGAACTTGTCGATAACCCTTAGCAACAAGTTGAGCTTTATAGATGGTGACATTTCCATCCGCGTCCGTCTTCTTCTTAAAGATCCATTTGTTTTCTATCGCTCGCCGATCATCGGGCAAGTCAGTCAAAGTCCATACTTTGTTTTCATACATGGATTCTATCTCGGATTGCATGGCTTCTAGCCATTTGTTGGAATCTGGGCCCGCCATCACTTCTTCATAGTTCGAAGGTTCACCGTTGTCTAACAACATGATTTCCAGGACAGGGTTGCCATACCACTCTGGTGTGGAACGTGTCCTTGTGGACCTACGAAGTTCAGTAGCAACTTGATTCGAAGTACCTTGATCATCATCATTAATTTCCTCTCCAGTCGGTGTAGGCACCACAGGAACGTTTTCCTGAGCTGCACTACTTTCCGGAAGAGGTAGTACTTCATCGAGTTCTACTTTCCTCCCACTTACTCCTTTCGAGAGAAACTCCTTTTCCAGAAAGGATCCGTTCTTGGCAACAAAGATCTTGCCTTCGGATCTAAGGTGGAAGGTATACCCAATGGTTTCCTTAGGGTATCCTATGAAGACGCATTTTTCCGACTTGGGTTTGAGCTTTTCAGGTTGAAGTTTCTTGACATAAGCATCGCATCCCCAAACTTTTAGAAACGACAGCTTAGGTTTCTTCCCAAACCTAATTCATACGGTGTCGTCTCAATGGATTTAGACGGTGCCCTACTTAAAGTGAATGTAGCTGTCTCTAGAGCGTATCCCCAAAATGATAGCGGTAAATCGGTAAGAGACATCATAGATCGCACCATATCCAATAGAGTGCGATTACGACGTTCGGACACACCGTTACGCTGAGGTGTTCCAGGCGGCGTGAGTTGTGAAACGATTCCACATTTTCTTAAGTGTGTACCAAATTCGTGACTTAAATATTCTCCTCCACGATCTGATCGTAAGAATTTTATCTTTCGGTCACGTTGATTCTCTACTTCATTCTAAAATTCCTTGAACTTTTCAAAGGTCTCAGACTTGTGTTTCATCAAGTAGACATACCCATATCTACTTAAGTCATCAGTGAGAGTGAGAACATAACGATATCCTCCGCGAGCCTCAACGCTCATTGGACCACACACATCAGTATGTATGATTTCCAATAAGTTGGTTGCTCGCTCCATTGTTCCGGAGAACGGAGTCTTGGTCATTTTGCCCATGAGGCATGGTTCGCATGTGTCAAATGATTCATAATCGAGAGACTCTAAAAGTCCATCAGCATGGAGCTTCTTCATGCGCTTGACACCAATGTGACCAAGGCGGCAGTGCCACAAGTATGTGGGACTATCGTTATCAACTTTACATCTTTTGGTATTCACACTATGAATATGTGTAACATTACATTCGAGATTCATTAAGAATAAACCATTGACCATTGGGGCATGACCATAAAACATATCTCTCATATAAATAGAACAACCATTATTCTCGGATTTAAATGAGTAGCCATCTCGCATCAAACGAGATCCAGATACAACGTTCATGCTCAAACTTGGCACTAAATAACAATTATTGAGGTTTAAAACTAATCCTGTAGGTAAATGTAGAGGTAGCGTGCCGACGGCGATCACATCGACCTTGGAACCATTCCCGACGCGCATCGTCACCTTGTCCTTCGCCAGTCTCCGCTTATTCCGCAGCTCCTGCTGTGAGTTACAAATATGAGCAATGGCACCGGTATCAAATACCCAGGAGTTACTACGAGTACTGGTAAGGTACACATCAATTACATGTATATCAAATATACCTTTAGTGTTGCCGGCCTTCTTGTCCGCTAAGTATTTGGGGCAGTTCCGCTTCTAGTGACCCTTCCCTTTGCAATAAAAGCACTCAGTCTCAGGCTTGGGTCCATTCTTTGACTTCTTCCCGGTAACTGGCTTACCGGGCGCGGCAACATCTTTGCCGTCCTTTTTGAAGTTCTTCTTACCCTTGCCCTTCTTGAACTTAGTGGTCTTATTGACCATCAACACTTGATGTTCTTTCTTGATTTCAACCTCTGCTGACTTCAGCATTGAAAATACTTCAGGAATGGTCTTCACCATCCCCTGCATATTGTAGTTCAACACAAAGCTCTTGTAGCTCGGTGGGAGCGACTGAAGGATTCTGTCAATGACCACCTCGTCCGGGAGGTTGATCTCCAGCTGGGACAGGCGGTTATGCAACCCAGACATTTTTGAGTATGTGCTCACTGACAGAACTGTTTTCCTCCATCTTACAACTATAGAACTTGTCGGAGACTTCATATCTCTCGACCCGGGCATGAGCTTGCAAAACCATTTTCAGCTCCTCGAACATTTCATATGCTCTGTGTCGCTCAAAACGCTTTTAGAGCCCCGGTTCTAAGCTGTAAAGCATGCCGCACTGAACGAGGGAGTAATCATCAGCATGTGACTGCCAAGCGTTCATAACGTCTTGGTTCTCTGGGATGGGTGCTTCACCTAGCGGTGCTTCTAGGACATAATCTTTCTTGGCTTCTATGAGGATGATCCTCAGGTTCCGGACCCAGTCCGAATACTTGCTGCCATCATCTTTCAGCTTGGTTTTCTCTAGGAACGCGTTGAAGTTCATGTTGACATGAGTGTTGGCCATTTGATCTACAAGACACATTTTGCAAAGATTTTAGACTAAGTTCATGATAATTAAGTTCATCTAATCAAATTATTTAATGAACTCCCACTCAGATTGACATCCCTCTAGTCATCTAAGTGTTACACAATTCGAGTCGACTAGGCCGTGTCCGATCATCACGTGAGACGGACTAGTCATCATCGGTGAACATCTCCATGTTGATTGTATCTTCCATACGACTCATGTTCGACCTTTCGGTGTCTTGTGTTCCGAGGCCATGTCTGTACATGCTAGGCTCGTCAAGTTAACCCTAAGTGTTTTGCATGTGTAAAACTGTCTTACACCTGTTGTATGTGAACGTAAGGATCAATCGCACCCGATCATCACGTGGTGCGTTGAAACGACGAACTTTAGCAACGGCGCACAGTTAGGGGGAACACTTTCTTGAAATTATTATAAGGGATCATCTTATTTACTACCATCGTTCTAAGTAAACAAGATGCATAAACATAATAAACATCACATGCAATTATATAATAGTGACATGATATGGCCAATATCATATAGCTCCTTTGATCTCCATCTTCGGGGCTCCATGATCATCTTCGTCATCGGCATGACACCATGATCTCCATCATCATGATCTCCATCATTGTGTCTTCATGAAGTTGTCACGCCAACGACTACTTCTACTTCTATGGCTAACACATTTAGCAATAAAGTAAAGTAATTTACATGGCGTTCTTCAATGACACGCAGGTCATACAAAAAAATAAAGACAACTCCTATGGCTCCTGCCGGTTGTCATACTCATCGACATGCAAGTCGTGATTCCTATTACAAGAACATGATCTCATACATCACAATATATCATTCATCATTCATCACAACTTCTGGCCATATCACATCACATGACAATTGCCGCAAAAACAAGTTAGACATCCTCTAATTGTTGTTGCATCTTTTACGCGGCTGCAATTGGGTTCTAGCACCTACGAATAACCACAACGTGATATTGTCAACTTCTATTTACCCTTCATAAGGACCCTTTTCGTTGAATCCGCTCCAACTAAAGTGGGAGAGACAGACACCCGCTAGCCACCTTATGCAACTAGTGCATGTCAGTCGGTGGAACCAGTCTCACGTAAGCGTACGTGTAAGGTCGGTCCGGGCCGCTTCATCCCACAATACTGCTGAAGCAAAATAAGACTAGTAGCGGCAAGCAAGTTGACAAGATCTACGCCCACAACAAAATTGTGTTCTACTCGTGCAATAGAGAACTACGCATAGACCTAGCTCATGATGCCACTGTTGGGGAATGTTGCAGAAAATAAAATTTTTCCCATGGTTTCACCAAGATCCATCTATGAGTTCATCTAAGCAATGAGTGATAGGAGAGAGATTGCATCTACATACCAGTTGTAGATCGCGTGCGGAAGCGTTCAAGAGAACGGGGATGATGGAGTCGTACTCGCCGTGATCCAAATCACCGATGACCAAGTGCCGAACGGACAGCACCTCCGCGTTCAACACATGTACGGAGCGGATGACGTCTCCTCCTTCTTGATCCAGCAAGGGGGAAGGAGAGGTTGAGGAAGAAGGCGCTAGCAGCAGCACGACGGCGTGGTGTTGGTGGAGAGGCAGTACTCCGACAGGGCTTCGCCAAGCACTTAACGGAGGAGGAGAGGTGTTGGGGAGGGGAGGGGCTGCGCCTTGGATGTTGTGTGCAGCCCTCCCCTCGCCCCTCTATTTATAGGGGAAGGGGGAAGGGGGCCGGCCCCCTCTAGATGAGATCTAGAGGAGGGGGCGGCGGCCAAGGGAGGGGGCTTGCCCCACAAGCAAGGGGGGCGCCCCCACTAGGGTTTCCCCCCCCCAACCCTAGGCGCATGGGCCCAAGGGGGGGCGCCCAGCCCTCCAGGGGCTGGTTCCCTTCCCCCCATGGCCCATGAGGCCCTCCGAGAGGGGTGGCCCCTCCCGGTGGACCCCCGGACCCCCTCCGGTGGCCCCGGTACAATACCGATATGCCCCCGAAACTTTCCGGTGACCGTATGACAACTTCCCATATATAAATCTTTACCTCCGGACCATTCCGGAACTCCTCGTGACGTCCGGCGTCTCATCCGGGACTCCGAACAACATTCGGTAATCACATACAAGTCTTCCTAATAACCCTAGCGTCACCGAACCTTAAGTGTGTAGACCCTACGGGTTCGGGAGACATGCAGACATGACCGAGACGGCTCTCCGGTCAATAACCAACAGCGGGATCTGGATACCCATGTTGGCTCCCACATACTCCTCGATGATCTCATCGGATGAACCACGATGTCGAGGATTCAAACAACCCCGTATACTATTCCCTTTGTCAGACGGTATGTTACTTGCCCGAGATTCAATCGTCGGTATCCCAATACCTCGTTCAATCTCGTTGCCGGCAAGTCACTTTACTCGTACCGTAATGCATGATCCCGTGACCAGACACTTGGTCACTTTGAGCTCATTATGATGATGCACTACCGAGTGGGCCCAGTGATACCTCTCCATAATACGGAGTGACAAATCCCAGTCTCGATCCGTGTCAACCCAACAGACACTTTCGGAGATACCTGTAGTGCACCTTTATAGTCACCCAGTTACGTTGTGACGTTTGGTACACCCAAAGCACTCCTACGGTATCCGGGAGTTACACGATCTCATGGTGAGATACTTTACATAGGAAAAAGCTCTAGCAAAACGAACTACACGATCTTGTGCTATGCTTAGGATTGGGTCTTGTCCATCACATCATTCTCCTAACGATGTGATCCCGTTATCAACGACATCCAATGTCCATAGTCAGGAAACCATGACTATCTGTTGATCAACGAGCTAGTCAACTAGAGGCTCACTAGGGACATATTGTGGTCTATGTATTCACACGTGTATTACGATTTCCGGATAATACAATTATAGCATGAATAAAAGACAATTATCATGAACAAGGAAATATAATAATAATCCTTTTATTATTGCCTCTAGGGCATATTTCTAACAATAATAACATAGATAGATCATATAACAATCCCTCAACAAAGAGTCACTCCAAAGCCTCTAATAGCGGAGAACAAACGAAGAGATTATGGTAGGGTACGAAACCACCTCAAAGTTATTCTTTCGGATCGATCTATTCAAGAGTTCGTACTAGAATAACACCTTAAGATACAAATCAACCAAAACCCTAATGTCACCTAGATACTCCATTGCCACCTCAAGTATCCGTGGGCATGATTATATGATATGCATCACACAATCTCAGATTCATCTATCCAACCAACACAAAGTACTTCAAAGAATGCCCCAAAGTTTCTACCAGAGAGTCAAGACGAAAACATGTGCCAACACCTATGCATAGGTTCATGGGCGGAACCCGCAAGTTGGTCACCAAAACATACATCAAGTGGCACGTGATATCCCATTGTCACCACAGATAAACACGGCAAGACATACATCCAGTGTTCTCAAATCCTTAAAGACTCAATCCGACAAGGTAACTTCAAAGGGAAAACTCAATTCATCACAAGAGAGTAGAGGGGGAGAAACATCATAAGATCCAACTATAATAGCAAAGCTCGCGATACATCAAGATCGTGCCATAGAGAGAACACGAGAGAGAGAGAGAGAGATCAAGCACATAGCTACTGGTACATACCCTCAACCCCGAGGGTGAACTACTCCCTCCTCGTCATGGATAGTGCCGGGATGATGAAGATGGCCACCGGTGATGGATTCCCCCTCCGGCAGGGTGCCGGAACGGGCTCCCGAGAGGTTTTTGGTGGCTACAGAGGCTTGCGTCCTGATCTATCTTGATATTTGATGTTTTTAGGGTATGTAGGCTTATATAGGCAAAACAAGTCGGTCGGGGGAGCCTCGAGGGTCCCACAAGAGGCTAGGGCGTGCCCAGGGGGTGGGCGCGCCCCCCT
Source organism: Triticum aestivum (assembly GCF_018294505.1). Lineage (NCBI taxonomy): Eukaryota > Viridiplantae > Streptophyta > Magnoliopsida > Poales > Poaceae > Triticum > Triticum aestivum. Next base: position 76,212,410 of record NC_057798.1, read on the forward strand.
GTCTCGTGGCCTCCTCGATGCTCTTCTGACGTGAACTCTAAGTCTCCCGGATCATATTCTTCCTAAAAATCACGCTCCCGAAGGTTTCATTCCATTTGGACTCCGTTTGATATTCCTTTTCTTCGAAATACTAAAACAGGCAATAAAACAGCAATATGGGCCGGGCCTCCGGTTAATAGGTTAGTCCCAAAAATCATATAAATGTGTAAAATAAAGCCCATAAACATCCGAAAGGGGTAATATAATAGCATGGAACAATCAAAAATTATAGATACATTGGAGACGTATCATCGTGCTGACGGAATTCTCCCGCAAAGCTCTGCTGGATCGGAGTTCGTGGGACGTCAACGAGCTGAACGTGTGCTGAGCTCGAAGGTGTTGTATGTTTGGTACTTGGATCGACCGGATCGTGAAGACGTATGACTACATCAACCGTGTTGTGCTAACGCTTACCCTTTCGGTCTACGAGGGTACGTGGACATCACTCTCCCCTCTCATTGCTATGCATCACCATGATCTTGCGTGTGCGTAGGAATTTTTTTGAAATTACTATGTTACCCAACATGAATTTCCCTAGCAGAGAGAGAGGAGGGTAGGGGAGAGGAGAGGCAGAGCCTTATGGTCGGCAGCGAGGGTAGGCTCTGGCTCGAGCGGCGGAGGTCCTGAGCGGGCTCGGGCGGTGGCGGTGAGGTCGAGGGAGGCGACGGTGAGGTCGACGACGGCCTCGGGCGGCGGTGGTGTGGTCGAAGGCGGCCTCGGGCAGCAGCGGTGTTGTCGAAGGCGGCGATGGAGCAGTTGGGGGATAGGGGGGAGTTGAGGGGGAAAAGGACTTAGCAAAATTTTGAGCCCGCGCGGCCGGGGTTTAAGTCGTTTTCCGGCTAAACACACTATAGCTATTCCTTTCTGTTTTCTTTTTCTTTTTTTTGTTTTATTTACATTTTCTTTTTTTCATTTCTCCTTTTTCTATTTCTTTCATTTTAATTTACTTTTCTACTTATTTTTCTATTTATTTTATTTTTCTTAGTAGTAGAGCTCTACCACATAAACGCGCTGCTACAAAGTTTTTAGCAGTAGCGTGCTTTTGGTAGAGCTGCTACTACTATTCCTAACCTACCGGCACCAGTGAGGGAATTATAGTAGTAGCGCTTTTCTGTGCAGATGCGCTACTGCTACAACAATGGTTGTAGCGTGCTTTTGCAACAAGTGCTACTACTAAGTAGCAATAGCACTGAGTTTTGACCAGCACTACTTCTATACCTCTGTGTATAAGGTTTTCCCTAGTAGTGGGGAACATATTGTGTAGAAATACAGGGCCCAGAACGACAATCTTGTCGACTAGATGAACTAGGACGTGTGTCATGATATTGAAGATGGATGGTGGGAACACCAGCTCAAAACTGACAAGACATTGCGCCACATCACTCCTTAACCTTGGTAGGATTTCTGTATCGATCACCTTCTAAGTGGTTGCATTGAGGAATGAACATAGCTTCACAATGGCTAATCGAACGTTTTCCGGTAGAAGCCTCCTCAATGCAACCGGAAGCAGTTGCGTCATAATCATGTGGCAGTCATGAGACTTTAGGTTCTGTAACTTTTTCTCTTCTATATTATTATTCCCGTTATATTCGACGAGTAGCTAGACGGGACCTTCATATTGCGCAGGCATTCAAAGAAGATTTCCTTCTCTTTTGTAAGAGCGTAGCTGGCAGTACCTTCATACTGCTTTGGAGGCATGCCATTTTTTCGTGCAAATGTTGCAGGTCCTCCCATGCCTCCAGTGTATCTTCTGTCTTCCCATACACGCCCAAGAAGCCTAGCAGGTTCACGCAAAAGTTCTTCGTCACGTGCATCACGTCGATTGAAGAGCGGACCTCTAGGTCTTTCCAGTAGGGTAGGTCTATAGATTTCTTCTTCCACATGGGTGCGCGTCCCTCAGCGTCATTCGGGACAGATAGTCCGCAGGGACCCTTTCCGAAGATTACTTTTAAATCATTGACCATAGCAAGTATGTGATCACCGGTACGCATGGCGGGCTTATTCCGGTGATCTGCCTCGCCTTTGAAATGCTTGCCTTTCTTTCAAAATTGATGGTTCGTCGGAAGAAATCAACGATGCCCCAGGTACACATTATTCCTTCATTTGTCCAGGTATATACTTTCCGTGTCATCTAAACAGTGCATTCATGCATGGTATCCCTTGTTTGTCTGTCCTGAAAGGTTACTGAGAGTTGTCCAATCATTGATTGTTACAAACATCAACGCATGCAGGTCAAATTCCTCCTGTTTGTGCTCATCCCACACACGTACACCGTTTCCAATCCACAGCTGTAAAAGTCCTTCAACTAATGGCCTTAAGTACACATCAATGTCGTTGTCGGGTTGCTTAGGGCCTTGGATGAGAACTGGCATCATAAATTCATAATGAACTTCCGCTTCATGCACAACCAAGGAGGAAAGTTATAGATACATAGAGTCACGGGCCAGGTGCTGTGATTGCTTCTCTGCTCCCCAAAAGTATTAATGCCATCAGCGCTTAAACCAAACCATATGTTTCTTGTGTCACCTGCAAAATCCTCCCAGTACTTTCTCTATATTTTTCTCCACTGCGACCCGTCAGCGCGTGCTGTCAACTTCCCGTCTTTCTTACGGTCCTCTCTGTGCCATCGCATCAACTTGGCATGCTCTTTGTTTCTGAACAGGCATTTCAACCGTGGTATTATAGGAGCATACCACATCACCTTGGTAGAAACCCTCTTCCTGGGGAGCTCGTCGTCAACATCACCAGGGTCATCTCGTCTGATCTTATACTGCAATGCACCGCATACCGGGCATGCGTTCAAATCCTCGTACGCACCGCGGTAGAGGATGTAGTCATTAGGGCATGGATGTATCTTCTGCACCTCCAATCCTAGAGGGCATACAACCTTCTTTGCTGCATATGTACTGTCGGGTAATCGTTATCCTTTGGAAGCTTCTTCTTCAATATTTTCAGTAGCTTCTCAAATCCTTTGTCAGGCACACCATTCTTTGCCTTCAACTTCAGCAATTCCAGTACGCTACCGAGCTTTCTGTTGCCATCTTCGCAACTGGGGTACAAAGTTTTTTTGTGATCCTCTAACATGCGATCGAACTTCAACTTCTCCTTTTGACTTTCACGCTGTCTCCTTGCATCAACAATGACCCGGCAGAGATCATCATCGAGCACATCGTCTGGTTCCTCTTGATCTTCAACAGCTTCCCCCGTTGTAGCATCACTGTATTCAGGGGGCACATAGTTGTCATCGTCCTCTTCTTCTTCATTGTCTTCCATCATAACCCCTATTTCTCCGTGCTTGGTCCAAACATTATAGTGTGGCATGAAACCCTTATAAAGAAGGTGGGTGTGAAGGGTTTTCGAGTAAGAGTAAGACTTCGTATTCCCACATATAGGACATGGACAACACATAAAACCATTCTGCTTGTTTGCCTCAGCCACTTCGAGAAAATTATGCACGCCCTTGATGTACTCGGAGGTGTGTCTGTCACCGTACATCCATTGCCGGTTCATCTGCGTGCATTATATATAATTAAGTGTGTCAAAAACCATTACAGAACATCATGAATAGATAAGTGTCCAAATTAATAGAAGTTCATCATCACATTAAAACCAAAGTGCATACATACTTCTCATTGAACAACATATATAGCTCTCCGAAGCATCTAATTAAACCATACCTTGAAACTATGTAAAACATTTCAATGCAACAACAAATGCGATCATAATCGCAACCAAGGTAACAGTTGATCCAACGACATAATGATACCAAGCCTCGGTATGAATGGCATATTTTCTAATCTTTCTAATCTTCAAGCGCATTGCATCCATCTTGATCTTGTGATCATCGACGACATCCGCAACATGCAACTCCAATATCATCTTCTCCTCCTCAATTTTTTTAATTTTTTTATTCAAGTAATTGTTTTCTTCTTCAACTAAGTTTAACCTCTCGACAATAGGGTCGGTTGGAATTTCTGGTTCACATACCTCCTAGATAAATAAAATCTATGTCACGTTGGTCGGCATAATTGTCATAAACAATAAATGAACGAAATAGTTATAAAAGATAATATATACCACATCTGAATCATAGACAGAACGAGGGCCGACGGGGGCGGATACCAAAACCATCGCACTATATAATAAGAAGCAATAATAAAAGTAACAAAATTATACAAGTATATATCTAAATATACAAGTAAGAATTTTTTCCTTTCAGAAAGAAGACAAGAACAAGAGGCTCACCACAGTGGTGTCAACAATGAGATCGACGCGGGCGATCGACGACGGTGAAGACGGGGATGGGATGTGATGGACCGCTAAACCTAGACAAATATTGAGGAAAATGGAGCTTGGAGGTCGAGCTTGGAGAGGAGAAAGCTTAAATAGTGTGGCTTGGGCATTCCACCGAACACCTCATGTGCATAGGTGGTGAGCTAGAGCACCACAAAGCCCTCCCCTCGCTGGCCTGAAAAAACAAAGTAGTGTCGAGTGCTCTGCTCGCCGGCGAGGGGTATATATAGCCATCACATTGGTCCCGGTTCCTGGCTGGAACCGGGACTAAAGGACACCCTTTGGTTCCGGTTCTGGCCGGCGAGGGGGTATATATAGGCATCACATTGGTCCCGGTTCGTGGCTGGAACCTGGACTAAAGGACACCCTTTGGTTCCGGTTCAAGCCACCAACCGGGACCAATGGTGGTGGGCCAGGAGCGAGGCACATTGGTCCCGGTTCGAGTCCCGAAACGGGACCAAAGGTGCCAGATGAACCGGGACCAATGCCCGACGATGGCCCGACAGGTGCCTGGCCTCACAAACCGGGACCTATGCCCCCATGGGTCCTGGTTCTGGGCTGAACCGGGACTAATGGGCTGGCCCGGCCTGAACCAAAGCCCTGTTTTCTCTAGTGATGCCACGGTAATTGTTATGATCCCGAAGGTTAGTGTGCCAGAGCTACTAACTCAATTTAGGCCTATAAGCCTCCATAATGTCTTAGACAAGCTTGCTACAGAAGTTTTGGCAAATAGATTGAAGCGCATCCTTCCCATTCTTATTTCCGAAGAACAGAGTGCTTTTGTACCAGGGCGACTTATAACTGACAACGTTTTGGTGGCATATGAGTGTGTTCATGCGATCAGAACAAGGAGAAGGAAAAAGGTGTTGTGTGTTGTAAAATAGGATATGATGAAAGCATATGATCGAGTTGAATGGATATTTCTGGAGCAGATGTTGGGAAGGTTTGGTTTTGCACCAGACTAGATTGCAATGACTATGAGGTGTGTAATGACTGCGAGCTTCTGTGTGAAGCTCAATGGGGACTGCTCGAGGTATTTTTTCCCATAAAGAGGGTTACAACAAGGCGATCCACTATCACCTTATCTGTTCCTCTTTTGTGTGGAGGGTTTCTCTGCTCTACTGAAGAAGTAGATGAGAGGCATCTGGTTCCAATCCAGTTATCTTCCCAAAATCTAGTTTCCCTCCAATTTCTTATTTTGAATTTGCAACGGGTCAAAAATAAGTTTTTGCATTTCATCACACCTTCCCAGAAGTGTGAATCCCCTTGCTTTTTTTGAATATGTCCAAAGGTGTTTTGCCCAATGTACTTATTCCATAGAATTCTTTGCCATATACCTCTTTCATTAAAAAGTTTCCACAACCATTTGGATAATAAGGCAATGTTCATAACGTCCAGGTCTAAAATCCCTAGGCCTCCCAAGGTTTAGGTCTGCAAACTTTTTCCCATGCAACTAAGTGATATTTATGTTAAACTTTTATACTTATTTAATCTTATTTTATGTCATATCACAATTTAAGAAGTATATTTTTTATTATTTAGTTCGTATAGTTAACCACATAATTTAGTTGGTATAATTGACCATTGTCCTCTTTATGATAAATTTAAGCCATGTGATCTCGCAAAATCTATCTTCGAATTATTTTTGTGATAATTCAATGAATTATATAGTGCATGCAAACATATTTATAAGTATGCACATATGTTGTGTATATTAAAATTTCATTAAATATCATGTCAGTCTAACTAATATTTTAATAGTGATTTTTAGTGTATTATTAGATGGACATGCTTATAGAACCTTGTAGAGTATAAATTGTACCATTTGAAAATGTGTTGCAAGTTAGATTCTATAATAAGTTTAACATATGCATGGTATTAAAAAAGCAACCACCACCGATGAACGTACATATATCGGTGATTCTGTTGTACATACATACATGCATGCATGCATGCATACATACATACATACATACATACATACATGCAATTTGTTTATTTGGTGTGCCCATCTAGATGTTTGGTTTCATCTCATGTATACAAGAGCTCGTATCAGTTTCTAAAATAAAATATATGTATGAATTAACAAAGATATCTACTTAATGTAATGAAGTCAACACCACGCAGTGGAGGTTCAGACGGTCTCGGAAGATCACAGGTCCGGCCGTTGAGAAGATGCATTCATTAGACGCAACAAAAATTATGTCCTCCGAGGCATGAACGGCCACACGTCGTTATCTCCTATAGTCTGATGCACCAAGGAGGAGGGAGAGCTCTCACATCTCACGGACAAGTGACACTGGTAACTGAAAAAATGTGAATATGGCAGGGCACCGAGGAGGAAGGAGAGCTCTCACATCTCATGGACAACTAGTTATCTCGTGGGAGTCCAAGCTCGTTATCGTTCATGCAAAGGCTAGGAAGGCTTTTTTAGCTTCTTTGATCATGCTTGTCTGCTGGGAAATTTGAAAAGAGAGAAATAGTCGTGTCCTCCGCCACCACACCTCCCCCGTCAACCTGGATACTTCAAGAATCAAGGAGGAGACCAAGCTTTGGGCTTTGGCCGGTAACTTTCGCTTGGGCATTATAACTCCGGGAGATTGATCCCTTAGACTTGTAATTGTAAGCCCTAGGATGTGTCCTAGCAACAAACTAGCCTCACAGTTTCAAAAAAAAAAGAAAAAAAACTGCCCTGACTTTGTGCCATCTACCATTACTAGGGAAAAGCCTAGCAGCAGTGCGGGTTTTAGGCCTATCAGTAGCGCGGGCAGGAGTGCTACTGATACGCACTACAGCTAAAGCTTAGCAGTAGCGTGCCTAGATCCACGCTACTGCTAAATTGACTTAGTAGTGGCGCTTCTCCAGAGGAGCGCTACTGGTAATTAGTAGTAGCGCTTCTCCTTGCCCGCGCTACTACTATTATTTAGTATTTTATTTCTTTTTTATTTCATGTTGTATTCATACACCTTTACACAAGTTTTCATACAACAGGAATTTAGAGATTGTTTTTACATCATAATGAGTTATTACATCACAGGGTGAAAGAACCGTGGACTAGTTTCAAGTGGATGTCCATCCACTTGAAACTAATCCGTGGTTCTTTCACCCAATGATATAATAATATCATCATCATCATCATCATATCATTAACAACTTATCATCATAATACATCATTGTCATATAACACCTCCTCAAGATCATCGTTTTCATCAATGACATCACATAGCAAATTGTCCACTAGTCGTAATCACAAGTACTCCTCATTATGAACTCTAACACATTACCACATAATAAACATATTGTACCTCATAGGACCTACTACATTCGATTAAGACCTACTACATTTTCTAAGGTAAAATAGCAAAAGACAAGATAGCCCCTGACTATCCATTATGGAGAACGGAGATTATCCTGTCTCCAATTCTTGCCTTTCGCTGAATGTTAATTCCAAGAACCTCCTTGCGAATGTCCAAACATTTTTTCCATTCTTTGATGAACATGTGTTCACCGGTTTCAGAAATCCGATATGCACAGGTGAGCTCCCTAGATTTACCTGGCAGTATGTTCAGAACTGTAAGGCGACCATTCAGATACATCAGATGAGGCACACAATCCATCAGGAGTTTCTGTTGAAAAACATAGTAATAACTTCATAATTAGCAATGATGTACTAGTTTTAGAAGTATGCAAAAGATGCACGGATGTCGTAATAGTAAAAAATCTTACCAGTGTATCTCCAGAGAAGTTACTGTGGTTCAACACGTGCACTAGTAGCATGTATTCACCATAATTTGGAGGAGTTAGATATAGTTATTGTAATCCTCAAGAAGAGTACAAAATGCGATCAGATGATTTTTCTCCTTATAAGTTAATTCGGAGTCGTCGGTGTAGTGGGTTTTGTCTACCATCTTCCGCACAGTCTTTGAAGAATCAAAATAAGCTATCAATGGAAATGAGCTATCAATTATTTTTAAATAAACAATATAAATTAGTTAATAACTTGTGACGCCCCTGATTTAATCGTACACTAATCATGCACGCAAATGTGTACGATCAAGATCAGGGACTCACGGGAAGATATCACAACACAACTCTAGAACATAAATAAGTCATACAAGCATCATAATACAAGCCAGGGGCCTCAAGGGCTCGAATACAAGTGCTCGATCATAGACGAGTCAGCGGAAACAACAATATCTGAGTACAGACATAAGTTAAACAAGTTTGCCTTAAGAAGGCTAGCACAAACTGGGATACAGATCGAAAGAGGCGCAGGCCTCCTGCCTGGGATCCTCCTAAACTACTCCTGGTCGTCGTCAGCGGGCTGCACGTAGTAGTAGGCACCTCCGGTGTAGTAGGGGTCATCGTCGTCGGTGGCGTCTGGCTCCAGGGCTCCAGCATCTGGTTGCGACAACCAGGTAGAAGGGAAAGGGGGAAAAGTGGGAGAAAAGCAACCGTGAGTACTCATCCAAAGTACTCGCAAGCAAGGAGCTACACTACATATGCATGGGTATATGTGTAAGGAGGCCATATCGGTGGACTGAACTGTAGAATGCCAGAATAAGAGGGGGATAGCTAATCCTGTCGAAGACTACGCTTCTGGCAGCCTCCGTCTTGCAGCATGTAGAAGAGAGTAGATTGAAGTCCTCCAAGTAGCATCTCCAAGTAGCATCTCCAATAGCATCTCCAAGTAGCATCGCATAGCATAATCCTACCCGGCGATCCTCCCCTCGTTGCCCTGTGGAAAAGCGATCACCGGGTTGTCTGTGGAACTTGGAAGGGTGTGTTTTATTAAGTATCCGGTTCTAGTTGTCATAAGGTCAAGGTACAACTCCAAGTCGTCCTGTTACCGAAGATCACGGCTATTCGAATAGATTAACTTCCCTGCAGGGGTGCACCAACTTACCCAGCACCCTTGATCCCATTTTGCCGGACACACTTTCCTGGGTCATGCCCGGCCGCGGAAGATCAACACGTCGCAGCCCCACCTAGGCTCAACGGAGAGGCCAACACATCGGTCTAAACCTAAGCGCGCACGGGTCTGGGCCCATCGCCCTGAGCACACCTGCACATTGCGTACGCGGCCGGTGAGCAGACCTAGCAACCTCCATTACAAAGGAAGTTGCGTTAACGCAGTCCAACCCGGCGCGCGCCGCTCAGTCACTGACGTCACGAAGTGCTTCGGCTGATACCACGACGTCGGGATACCCATAACTACTCCCGCGTAGATGGTTAGTGTGTATAGGCTCGTAGCCAACTCAGATCAAATACCAAGATCTCGTTAAGCGTGTTAAATATCCGCGAACGCCGAACAGGGCCAGGCCCACCTGTCTCCTAGGTGGTCTCAACCTGCCCTGACGCTCCGCCACAAAGATCCACACAGAGGGCCGTCGGGACAAAGGTCCTTTCAGTCCCCAATCCGTGAATCACTCGCGGGTACTCTTCGAGTTGACCCGACTTTAGTCACCATTTGTATAGTATGTAAGTATGTATAATATATACCCGTGATCACCTCCCGAGTGATCACGGCCCTATAGTATAGCAAGGCAGACTGACAAGAATGTAGGGCCAAAGGTGATAAACTAGCATCCTATACTAAGCATTTAGGATTGCGGGTAAGCTATCAATGACTGTAGCAGCAATGACAGGCTATGCAAAAGAATAGGATTAACGGAAAGCAGTAACATGCTACACTACTCTAATGCAAGCAGTATAGAGTAGAATAGGCGATATCTGGTGATCAAGGGGGGGGGCTTGCCTGGTTGCTCTGGCAAGAAGGAGGGGTCGTCAACTCCGTAGTCGAACTGGGCAGCAGCAGCGTCTGTCTCGTAGTCTACCGGAGAGAAAAGGGGGGGAAGAAACAATGAATACCATGTAAACAGATGCATATCGATGCATGACAAGACAAGTAACGATGCTAGGCGGGCCCTAACGTGGTATGAGGTGATGCCGGTTAAGGGGGGAAACATCCGGGAAAATATCCCCGGTGTTTCGTGTTTTCGGGCAGAGGAGCCGGAGGGGGAAAGTTGCGGGTTCGATAGGTTAGGGGTGTGCGGCGGACGAACGGACTGCGTATCCGGATTCGTCCCGTCGTTCTGAGCAACTTTCATGTACAAAGTTTTTCCATCCGAGCTACGGTTTATTTTATATTAATTTTAAAAAGGATTTAATCATTTTCTAGAATTAACAGAGTTAATTTAATTTAATTCAACATTATCCATAACAGTGTTTGCTGACATCATCATGACATCAGCATGACATCAGCAGTCAACAGAGGTGTTGACTGGTCAAACTGACGTGTGGGCCCAGTGGGACCCACCTGTCATACACTGTTAGGTTGATTAGGGTTTAGGTTAAAGTAATTACTGTTTAAGTAAACTAACTAGTTAATTAGATTAATTAAACATGATTAATTAACTTAATTAATCCACTAATTAATTAATTAATTATTTTTATTTTATTTTCCTTTTTTTTATTAAAACGTTCTGGGGCGTGGGCCCCGTTGGCAGTGGCCCAGAGGGTCATACTGGGTCGGGCGTTACGGGCGCTGGTGCCCAGCCCGACTGGGCATACGCCCAGATCGACAGGGGGGGCGGCCACAGGCGCAGCGAATCCAGCCGCCGTTGGCGGCAGTGGCAAGGCCACGACGGGGTTGTGCCGGGGCGCGGGGCAGGAGCAACGGGGAGGTTCGATGGCGCGCTCGCGGACGACACAGCCGCAACTCGAGGAGCTAGCAGGGCGCGGGTGTCGGTGTGCTTCGACGAAGTGCGGGCTCGGTCAGAGGTGAGGGGGACGGGCGCACGCGCCGTCATGTGAGCGGCCAGGGCGCAGCCAGGAGCAGGGGGGAGAAAGAGAGGGGGGTCGTTGCTCACCCCCATTGCAGGGGATCTGGGGCGGTGAGGCCGTTGGAGCCGTTGAGGAGGAAGACGGCGACGAGTAGGCGACGGAGAGGACGACGGGGAGGCAGTCCGGCGATGGCGTCCGGCGAGGTCCAAGCGGGGCGGCGGTGGCCGCGGCATCTGCAGCCTTCGGACACGATCTTGAGCAAGGGGAGGGGCGAGGGAGAGACGACAGGACGGCGCCGACGGGGTCCGATGAGCGCCTAGCGACGGGGGACGGCGGGGTAAGCAGCGGGGCGCCGACGCCGAGGTTGTTGCCCCGATCTAGAAGGGGATCGAGAAGTGGGGGAGCGAGGCGTGTGGGGAGAGTGGGGGGATCGATCCCGATCCAAGGGATTCGGGGGAGGGAGTGGGGCGAGTGGGGGTTAGGGTTTCGGTTTAGTGGGGTTATGGGGATATAGGCCAGGGGTAGTGGGCTGGCCGGCCGGCTGACTAGCTGGGCCGGTTGACCCAGTGGGGGGGGGGCTACCTTTTTCTTGTTTGTTTGTTTTTTTATGTCTTTATTTATTTATTTATGTTTCCTTTTACTGTTTTACTCTTAGTCTCATCTTATTTAAGTTTTATAAAAACATAAAAGTTGTACCAAAATCAGTATTACTAATTATATCTTTGTTACAAAAGTTTAATCCCCTAAATAAAATACTTTAACATTTTGTAAGTAATAAAAGGCATTTATTATATTGGTTATGTTGTTGTTTCAGTCACATTTAAGCATCTAAACATTTTATGATCGTGGTTTCTTTACTATAATTACCTATGCAATATTTGGCTCACTCCGAACATTTTAGTTTTAATATTCGAAAACTTTTATTGTTTGCTCGATGTTGAATTTGAATTCGAACCGGTTTCGAACTAGCGCGAGATTAGCAACTGTAACCATCGTGACGTGGCAACATTAACAGAGGTTTATTGTAGCTTAACTACCCGGGCGTCACATAACTATGTTTGAGAAACTCACATAGCGGTACAATCGGAAGTGTATCAACAAGGACCCAAATGTCCATATTGTCTTGCTTGATGTCAGGATCACCAAGATCTATGGTGACAATCATATCCTCATAAAAATCATACATTTTGCAAAGTGCTTCCCAATTTTGGCAACCAAAATGGGTTACACTCCGAGCATTGCACATATTTACTTCAAAATCCATATCATGATGGGTCCTTAGGTGTATTTTCTTTGTTTCAAAATTTTCATGGTCTTCAAGACCCATCCTCTCCAAGAAATAGCATCTTGCATGGCATGGGATAAGCTAGTCGAATTGTAAAATATGAAAATAAGACGTTGAAATAGTTGAAGTCATGCTTAATTACGAAAAAAACACTTGTCGTTGTTGCGTACTGTTTCAAGATCGAAGGTATCCTCGAGCTTAATGCTGAAGCGCCGATCTTCGTCCAGCTCAACGAACCTGTCGCACATACCTCGATCATCGTGGCACCAGCTGCACTCCCCCGGGAGACTGTCGTCGTCCGAGTACGACATTTCCTACGTTCATAATTCAAAGATTAAACTTGTACAATTAAATATATGTACTAAAAAACCTAAATTAGATCATTATTTTCGAGAAAATCCAGGCCACTCGATATTTCCTACATATTCTAGCACAAGTCATGCCAGAGTTCACGGAAAAATCCGGCATGACCTTTGCTAAAAAAGGACATATCGAGCGCCTGAAATTTGCCGAAACGAAGATTAATCAACACTCCGGCAAAACATAGGCCATTCGGAGGTGTAAACTGAACATGAACGGTCACTTGGGCAACCACATATCCTATTTGAGCAACACAACATATACATGGATATTTGGCTGGTCTCACCTTGATGTCGGAGGGGGTCGGTGACGGGGATGACGGCGGGGATGATGGAGGGGCTCCTTGATTTCTGCAAAAGCAAAAACCGTATAAGTTATTACTAATACATCTCGAATAATTGCTTAAACTAAAAATAACAACAAATATGACATGTTCAACTAGTTTTATTAATTGAACTAGTTCTTACTAAATATATACTTACTATAAATAGAAAAAAAACTAGTTCTAAAAATAAAGTAGTTCAACTAGTTATATTAATTATCTTACTAAAAATACATTAGTTTTATACTATTTCAACTATAACTAAAGTAGTTCAACTACTACTACTATTAATCATACTGCCCTAGTTAACTAGTACCATCACTACTACTAATTAACATCTACTACTACTAAAAATCATTATCTATGAATCCTAAATTAACATCTACTACTACTAAACAACATCTAATACTAACTAAGCAGAGGGAAAGGGGGTGGGGGCGACGGAGAGGTAGGGGCGGCGAGGGCGGGATTGGGAGGCGGCGGTGCTGGGTGGGCTCGGGTGGCGGCGGTGAGGTCGAGGGCGGTGGGAGGAGGGCTGCCGACGGAGGAGGGAGGAGGGGCGGCCGCAGGCGGAGGGAGGAGGGGGCGGTGTGAGGAGGAGGGAGGAGGGATGGAAGGAGGGGAGTACCTCGGCGGCGGATGGACGAAGGCGGCGGCGGCGGCGACGACGACGCACGACGACGGTTATCGGCGCGCGGGCGAGAGTGACTGAGAGGGGGAGAGTGTGAGTGAGAGAGAGGTCGGTTGCGCGCGTGGGGATAAGGTAGGGTTAGTTGTAGCGCGTTTGCCAAAACGCGCTACAGCTAATCTGAATAGCAGTAGCGCTGTGCATTGTTACGCGCTACTGCTAAGTTGGACTACCAGTAGCGCTTTGCAGTTAAAAGCGCTACTGCTAAGTGTAAGTATACAAAAATACATCAATGCAAAAATACATTGGCCATCAATAATCTTTTGTGTACAATCTGAATTGTCAATACGAGTCCTCTCCGGTAGGTACCGGAGAGGACTCATATTGCGGCCACAAATTCTACACATAGAGTTCAGTGAAGACCAACTGGTTGTGATAGTTTCACAAGTAACATATTTAAGGTGGCAAACACCCTGTTCGCGGAGCGAGGTGAGACTAAACTTGTGGGCTGATCTTAGTAGTAGCGATTTTCTTAGAAGCGCACTGCTGCTAACTTCTATAGCAGTAGCGCGGTTCAATATAGGGCGCTACTGCTATAACTAGCTGGATGGCGAGGTCATGGCAATTAGAGCAGTAGCATGGTTTTGTGCGCACGCGCTACTGCTATTTTTCTTTCAGCAACGCGTTTTGCTATCACGCGCTGCTGTTAAATAGCAGTAGCGTCGTGTTTTAAGGAGCGCTGCTGGTAAGATTCTGTGTATAGGCTTTTCCCTAGTAGTGTATGCACTCACAAGAATCGTCAACGGAAGCACGTCTGAACCTGAATCCGTAGCCAAATGGGAGAGAGGAGGGAGGGCCTGCAAGAAAAAGTAAGAAAAGTCTAGTTTCTTACGGTGCAAGAAAATCGTATTTGTAAGTCTAAAAATTTCTAAAAAAAAAGCACTGCCCGTAGATATCAGTTGCTGGTATGTGGGTGCGAAGTTTGAAACTTAAATATGTTCATTTACCATATGTAAAAAAATAAAAAAATATACATATTATGCGTACTAAGTTTGGAACTTTGTAACTTGACCCAAAAAATGGTCAGAAATGTCAAATGGCCTCTCCCTATTGGCTCTTGATTCATGTTCTGCTGTGCCACTGTCTCGAAACAGGCTTCCGCCCCGCTTTATAGATAAAGCACCAACCTAGCAAGTACACGGCCGAACGATACAAGATGGTAAGGTAACCCTCTTACAAGCCGATACTGAGATAATCAGCACATGAAGAAGCACGCGACCACTACCAACAAAGAGCACCGGGAGAACTAGACACACCCCACACTGCGACCTAGCAAACCTAAGCTCCAGGACAATGCCCTCAAGAGGGAAAATGGCGCAGAGCGTCGCCGTTGCCGAGTCCACACCAGACAAAGGTCTTCACCTGAAGCCCTGACACAGAGAGAAGAACCACAACGACCTCTTCAAGAAGAGCATGACACCCACGGTCGCAGCCGTCGTCGGCGCCAAGGCATAGAGCTTTCGCTCGGCAACTCCCCCCTGTCACCACGAGGTTGCCAGGCGTAATGCAGAAGTGCTAGAGTCCCATATCCGGATTGGGACGCCACCCCTCCGAGTGAGAGGGCACATCCGAGCTACCAGCCGCTGCACCCCCCGTTGCCCACACAACCCCGGAGGAGAGCCACCACCATCGCAATGATGCCCGCCGGAGAGCAACCATGAGAACCGCCATCCGGAGCTGCCGCCCCGGCATCCCTGTCACTAGATAGCATATGCCGCACACATCACGGCGCACTCAACCACGGTTGGAAGAGCGACGACAGTCCGTCAACTCCTAGCCCGTCATCAGTCCAAGAGTCTGGGTACGCGTGTCCATCATAGGAGGCACACACACCTGTGTTCCTAGCCAATCCCAGTGGACAGGGAGGGACACGACTCCAAGGCTGCCACCGGCCGCCGATGAGTCAGCTCCAACCCCTTGGCCAAGCGACTCACACGACCGTTGGGGAACGTAGCAGAAATTCAAAAAAATTCCTACGTAACACCAAGATCTATCTATGGAGAGACCAGCAACGAGTAGAAAGAGAGTGCATCTACATACCCTTGTAGATCACTAAGCGGAAGCGTTCAAGTGAACGGGGTTGATGGAGTCGTACTCGTCGTGATTCAAATCACCGATGATCAAGTGTCGAACGGACGGCACCTCCGCGTTCAACACACGTACAGCCCGGTGACGTCTCCCATGCCTTGATCCAGCAAGGAGAGAGGGAGAGGTTGAGGAAGACTCCATCCAACAGCAGCACAACGGCGTGCTGGTGGTGGAGGAGCGTGGCAATCCCGCAGGGCTTCGCCAAGCACCATGGGAGAAGAGGAGGAGGGAGAGGGGCAGGGCTGCACCAACCAGAGATCAAATCGCCTGTTATGGGCAGCCCCTAGGCCTCATATATATAGGGGAAGGGGAGGGCTGCGCCCCCTTTAGGGTTTCCCACACCTAAGGGGCGGCGGCCAGCCTCCAGATGGCATCTGGTGCGGCGGCCAAGAGGGGGGGAGGAGTCCATCCTCCCCAAGGCACCTCGGAGGTGCCTTCCCCCTTGAGGACTCTTCCCTCTAGGGTTCCCTAGGCGCATGGGCCTCTTGGGGCTGGTGCCCTTGGCCCATGTAGGCCAAGGCGCACCCCCTACAGCCCATGTGGCCCCCCGGGGCAGGTGGCCCCACCCGGTGGGCCCCCGGGACCCTTCCGGTGGTCCCGGTACAATACCGATGACCCCGAAACTTGTCCCGATGGCCGAAACAGGACTTCCTATATATAAATCTTTACCTCCGGACCATTCCGGAACTCCTCGTGACTTCCGGGATCTCATCCGGGACTCCGAACAACATTCGGTAACCACATACAAGCTTCCTTTATAACCCTAGCGTCATCGAACCTTAAGTGTGTAGACCCTACGGGTTCGGAGACATACAGACATGACCGAGACGTTCTCCAGTCAATAACCAACAGCGGGATCTGGATACCCATGTTGGCTCCCACATGTTCCACGATGATCTCATCGGATGAACCACGATGTCAAGGACTCAATCGATCCCGTATACAATTCCCTTTGTCTATCGGTATGTTACTTGCCCGAGATTCGATCGTCGGTATACCGATACCTTGTTCAATCTCGTTACCGGCAAGTCACTTTACTCGTTCCGTAACACATCATCCCGTGATCAACTCCTTGGTCACATTGCGCATATGATGATGTCCTACCGAGTGGGCCCAGAGATACCTCTCCGTTTACACGGAGTGACAAATCCCAGTCTCGATCCGCATAAAACAATAGATACTTTCGGAGATACCTGTAGTGCACCTTTTTAGTCACCCAGTTACGTTGTGACGTTTGATACACCCAAAGCACTCCTACGGTATCCAGGAGTTACACGATCTCATGGTCAAAGGAAGAGATACTTGACATTGGCAAAGCTCTAGCAAACGAACTACACGATCTTTGTGCTATGCTTAATATTGGGTCTTGTCCATCACATCATTCTCCTAATGATGTGATCCCGTTATCAACGACATCCAATGTCCATAACCAGGAAACCATGACTATCTGTTGATCACCACGAGCTAGTCAACTAGAGGCTCACTAGGGACATATTGTGGTCTATGTATTCACACGTGTATTACGATTTCTGGATAATACAGTTATAGCATGAATAAAAGACAATTATCATGAACAAGGAAATATAATAATAATACTTTTATTATTGCCTCTAGGGCATATTTCCAACAGTCTCCCACTTGCACTAGAGTCAATAATCTAGTTCACATCACCATGTGATTAACACTGACAGGTCACATCACCATGTGACTAATACCCAAGAGTTTACTAGAATCAGTAGTCTAGTTCACATCACTATGTGATTAACACTCAATGAGTTTTATGTTTGATCATGTTGCTTGTGAGAGAGGTTTTAGTCAACGGGTCTGAACCTTTCAGATCCGTGTGTGCTTTACAAATCTCTATGTCATCTCCTAGATGCAGCTACCACGCTCTATTTGGAGCTATTCCAAACAACTGTTCTACTTGGAGCTATTCTAAATTATTGCTCCATTATATGTATCCGGTCTCTCTACTCAGAGCTATCCGGATAGGTGTCAAGCTTGCATCGTCGTAACCTTTACGACGAACTCTTTTACCACCTCCATAATCGAGAAAATTCCTTAGTCCACTAGTTACTAAGGATAACTTTGACCACTGTCCTGTGAGCCATTCTTGGATCACTCTTGTACCCCTTGACTGACTCATGGCAAGGCACACTTCAGGTGCGGTACACAGCATAGCATACTGAAGAGCCTACGTCTTAAGCATAGGGGACGACCTTCGTCCTTTCTCTCTATTCTGCCGTGGTCGAGCTTTAAGTCTTAACTTCGTACCTTACAACTCAGGCAAGAACTTCTTCTTTGACTGATCCATCTTGAACACCTTCAAGATCATGTTAAGGTATGTGCTCATTTGAAAGTATTATTAAGCATTTTGATCTATCCTTATAGATCTTGATGCTCAATGTTCAAGTAGATTAATCCAGGCTTTCCATTGAAAGACACTTTCAAAATAACCTTATATGCTTTCCAGAAATTCTACGTCATTTCTGATCAACAATATGTCAACAACATATACTCATCATAAATTCTATAGTGCTCCCACTCACTTCTTTGGAAATACAAGTTTCTTATAAACTTTGTATAAATCCAAAATCTTTGATCATCTCATCAAAGCGTACATTCCAACTCCGAGATGCTTACTCCAGTCCTTAAAAGGATCGCTGGAGCTAGCATACCTTTTAGCATCCTTAGGATCGACAAAACTTTTCTGATTGTATTGCATACAACCTTTCCTTACGAAAACTAGTAAGGAAACTTGTCTTGACATCCATCTGCCAGATTTCATAAATGCAGCTAATGCTAACATGATTCCGATGGACTTTAAGCATCGCTACGAGTGAGAAAATCTCATCGTAGTCAACTCCTTGAACTTGTCGGAAAACACTTCGCCACAAGTCGAGCTTCATAGATGGTGACATTACCATCCACGTCCATCTTCTTCTTAAAAGATCCATTTATCTCAATGGATTGCCGATCATCGGGCAAGTCCATCAAAGTCCATGATTTGTTCTGATATATGGATACTATTTCGGATTTCATGGCTTCTAACCATTTGTCGGAATTCGGGCCCACCATCGCTTCTCCATAGCTCGTAGGTTCATTGTTGTCTAGCAACATGACCTTCAAGATAGGATCACCTTACCACTCCGAAGTAGTACGTGTCCTTGTCGTCCTACAAGGTTTGGTAGTGACTTGATCCGAAGCTTCATGATCACTATCATAAGCTTCCACTTCAATTCGTGTAGGTGCCACAGGAACAACTTCCTGTGCCCTACCACACACTAGTTGAAGATATGGTTCACTAACCTCATCAAGTCTCCACCATCCTCCCACTCAATTCTTTCGAGAGAAACTTTTCCTCGAGAAAGGACCCGATTCTAGAAACAATCCCTTATTGCTTTCGGATCTGAGACAGGAGGTATACCCAACTGTTTTGGGTTTCCTATGAAGATGCATTTTATCCGCTTTGGGTTCGAGCTTATCAACCTGAAACTTTTTCATATAAGCGTCGCAGCCCCAAACTTTTAAGAAACGACAACTTAGGTTTCTCTAAACCATAATTCATACGGTGTCATCTCATCGGAATTACGTGGTGCCCTATTTAAAGTGAATGCGGTTGTCTCTAATGCCTAACCCATGAACGATAGTGGTAATTCGATAAGAGACATCATGGTACGCACCATATCCAATAGGGTGCAACTATGATGTTCGGACACACCATCACACTATGGTGTTCCAGGCGGTATTAATTATGAAACAATTTCCACAATGTCTTAATTGTGTGCCAAAACTCGTAACTTAGATATTCATCTCTATGATCATATCATAGACATTTTATCCTCTTGTCACAATGATTTGCTACTTCACTCTGAAATTACTTGAACCATTCAATAATTCAGACTTGTGTTTCATCAAGTAAATATACTCAACATTTACTCGAATCATCTGTGAAGTAAGAACATAATGATATTCACTGCATGCCTCAGCACTCATTCGACTGCACACATCAAAATGTGTTACTTCCAACAAGTTGCTATCTTGTTCCATTTTACTGAAACCGAGGCTTTTCAGTCATCTTGCCTATGTGGTATGATTTGCATATCTCAAGTGATCCAAAATCAAGTGAGTCCAAACGGTCCATTTGCATGGAGTTTCTTCATGCATATACACCAATAGACATGGTTCACATGTCTCAAACTTTTCAAAAATGAGTGAGTCCAAAGATCCATCAACATGGAGCTTCTTCATGCGTTTTATACCATTATGACTTACATGGAAGTGCCATAAGTAAGTGGTACTATCATTACTATCTTATATCTTTTGGCATGAAAATGTGTATCACTACGATCGAGATTCAATAAACCATTCCTTTAGGTGCAAGACCATTGAAGGTTTTATACTAATCTTGATGGTAGAGGGAGCGTGCGATGTTTGATCACATCAAACTTGGAAACACTTCCAACACATATCGTCAGCTCACCTTTAGCTAGTCTCCGTTTATTCCGTAGCTTTTATTTCGAGTTACTAACACTTAGCAACCGAACCGGTATCCAATACCCTGGTGCTACTAGGAGTACTAGTAAAGTACACATTAACATAATGTATATCCAATATACTTCTATCGACCTTGCCAGCCTTCTCATCTACCAAGTATCTAGGGTAATCCTGCTCCAGTGGTTGTTCCCCTTATTACAGAAGCACTTAGTCTCGGGTTTGGGTTCAACCTCGGGTTTCTTCACTTGAGCAGCAGCTGAATTGCCGTTTCATGAAGTATCCCTTTGTTCCCTTGCCCTTCTTGAAACTAGTGGTTTCACCAACCATCAACAATTGATGCTCCTTCTTGATTTCTACTTTCGCGGTGTCAAACATCGCGAATACCTCAAGGATCATCATATCTATCCCTGATATGTTATAGTTCATCACGAAGCTCTTGCAGCTTGGTGGCAATGACTTTCGAGAAACATCACTATCTCATTTGGAAGATCAACTCCCACTCAATTCAAGTGATTGTTGCACTCAGACAATCTGAGCACAAGCTCAACGATTGAGCTTTTCTCCCTTAGTTTGCAGGTTAAGAAAATCGTCGGAGGTCTTATACCTCTTGACGTGGGCACGAGCCTGAAATCCCAATTTCAGCCCTCGAAACATCTCATATGTTCCGCGACGTTTTGAAAACGTCTTTAGTGCCTCAACTCTAAACCGTTTAACTGAACTATCACGTAGTTATCAAAACTTGTATGTCCGATGTTCGTAACATCCACAAACGACGTTTGGGGTTCGGCACACTGAGCAGCACATTAAGGACATAAGCTTTCTACTGATCGCATAATCGCTACTATCAACTTTCAACTATATTTTCTCTAGGAACATATCTAAACAGTGGAACTAAAGCGCGAGCTTACGACATAATTTGCAAAAGGTCTTTTGACTATGTTCAGGATAATTAAGTTCATCTTATGAACTCCCACTTAGATAGACATCCCTCTGGTCATCTAAGTGATCACATGATCCGAGTCAACTAGGCCGTGTCCGATCATCACGTGAGACGAACTAGTCATCATCGGTGAACATCTTCATGTTGATCGTATCTACCATACGACTCATGCTCGACCTTTCGGTCTCCGTGTTCCGAGGCCATGTCTGCACATGCTAGGCTCGTCAAGTTAACCCTAAGTGTTTTCACTGTGTAAAACTATCTTACACCCGTTGTATGTGAACGTAAGAATCCATCACACCCGATCACGTGGTGTTTAGAAGCGACGAACTGTAGCAACGGTGCACAGTTAGGGGAGAACACTTCTTGAAATTTTGTAAGGGATCATCTTATTTACTACCGTCATCCTAAGTAAACAAGATGCATAAACATGATAAACATCACATGCAATCAAATAGTAGTGACATGATATGGCCAATATCATATAGCTCCATTGATCTCCATCTTCGGGGCTCCATGATCATCATCGTCACCGGCATGACACCATGATCTCCATCATCATGATCTCCATCATCGTGTCTTCATGAAGTTGTCACGCCAACGACTACTTCTACTTCTATGGCTAACGCGTTTAGCAATAAAGTAAAGGAAGTTACATGGCGTTCTTCAATGACACGCAGGTCATACAAAAAATAAAGACAACTCCTATGGCTCCTGCCGGTTGTCATACTCATCGACATGCAAGTCGTGATTCCTATTACAAGAACATGATCAATCTCATACATCACATATATTCATTCATCACATCCTTTGGCCATATCACATCACATAGCATACCCTGCAAAAACAAGTTAGACGTCCTCTAATTGTTGTTTGCATGTTTTACGTGGCTGCTATGGGTTTCTAGCAAGAACGTTTCTTACCTACGCAAAACCACAACGTGATATGCCAATTGCTATTTACCCTTCATAAGGACCCTTTTCATCGAATCCGTTCCGACTAAAGTGGGAGAGACTGGCACCCGCTAGCCACCTTATGCACCAAGTGCATGTCAATCGGTGGAACCTGTCTCACGTAAGAGTACGTGTAAGGTCGGTCCGGGCCGCTTCATCCCACAATACCGTCGAAACAAGATTGGACTAGTAACGGTAAGCATATTGAACAACATCAACGCCCACAACTACTTTGTGTTCTACTCGTGCAAAGAATCTACGCAATAGACCTAGCTCATGATGCCACTGTTGGGGAACGTAGCAGAAATTCAAAAAATTTCCTACGTAACACCAAGATCTATCTATGGAGAGACCAGCAACGAGTAGAAAGAGAGTGCATCTACATACCCTTGTAGATCACTAAGCGGAAGCGTTCAAGTGAACGGGGTTGATGGAGTCGTACTCGTCGTGATTCAAATCACCGATGATCAAGTGTCGAACGGACGGCACCTCCGCGTTCAACACACGTACAGCCCGGTGACGTCTCCCATGCCTTGATCCAGCAAGGAGAGAGGGAGAGGTTGAGGAAGACTCCATCCAACAGCAGCACAATGGCGTGGTGGTGGTGGAGGAGCGTGGCAATCCCGCAGGGCTTCGCCAAGCACCATGGGAGAAGAGGAGGAGGGAGAGGGGCAGGGCTGCACCAACTAGAGATCAAATCGCCTGTTATGGGCAGCCCCTAGGCCTCATATATATATGGGAAGGGGAGGGCTGCGCCCCCTTTAGGGTTTCCCACCCCTAAGGGGCGGCGGCCAGCCTCCAGATGGCATCTGGTGCGGCGGCCAAGAGGGGGGGAGGAGTCCATCCTCCCCAAGGCACCTCGGAGGTGCCTTCCCCCTTGAGGACTCTTCCCTCTAGGGTTCCCTAGGCGCATGGGCCTCTTGGGGCTGGTGCCCTTGGCCCATGTAGGCCAAGGCGCACCCCCTACAGCCCATGTGGCCCCCCGGGGCAGGTGGCCCCACCCGGTGGGCCCCCGGGACCCTTCCAGTGGTCCCGGTACAATACCGATGACCCCGAAACTTGTCCCGATGGCCGAAACAGGACTTCCTATATATAAATCTTTACCTCCGGACCATTCCGGAACTCCTCGTGACGTCCGGGATCTCATCCGGGACTCCAAACAACATTTGGTAACCACATACAAGCTTCCTTTATAACCCTAGCGTCATCGAACCTTAAGTGTGTAGACCCTACGGGTTCGGAGACATATAGACATGACCGAGACGTTCTCCAGTCAATAACCAACAGCGGGATCTGGATACCCATGTTGGCTCCCACATGTTCCACGATGATCTCATCGGATGAACCACGATGTCAAGGACTCAATCGATCCCGTATACAATTCCCTTTGTCTATCGGTATGTTACTTGCCCGAGATTCGATCGTCGGTATACCGATACCTTGTTCAATCTCGTTACCGGCAAGTCACTTTACTCGTTCCGTAACACATCATCCCGTGATCAACTCCTTGGTCACATTGCGCATATGATGATGTCCTACCGAGTGGGCCCAGAGATACCTCTCCGTTTACACGGAGTGACAAATCCCAGTCTCGATCCGCATAAAACAATAGATACTTTCGGAGATACCTGTAGTGCACCTTTTTAGTCACCCAGTTACGTTGTGACGTTTGATACACCCAAAGCACTCCTACGGTATCCAGGAGTTACACGATCTCATGGTCAAAGGAAGAGATACTTGACATTGGCAAAGCTCTAGCAAATGAACTACACGATCTTTGTGCTATGCTTAGGATTGGGTCTTGTCCATCACATCATTCTCCTAATGATGTGATCCCGTTATCAACGACATCCAATGTCCATAGCCAGGAAACCATGACTATCTGTTGATCACAACGAGCTAGTCAACTAGAGGCTCACTAGGGACATATTGTGGTCTATGTATTCACACGTGTATTACGATTTCCGGATAATACAGTTGTAGCATGAATAAAAGACAATTATCATGAACAAGGAAATATAATAATAATACTTTTATTATTGCCTCTAGGGCATATTTCCAACAACGACGCCATGTCCATGGTCACCAATGCCGATCCACGCACCGACACAACACTACCGCGACGACCACCACCAAGCACCATACCCACGGGGAAGCCCGCGAGTACATTCCTGGCCAAGCCCGACCTCTCCTACCCGAAGCAAAGGCTCCGATCTGCGCCGGGCCCTAGTCAGGCCTGCCCGGGCATGAACCCTATATATGAGCCAGCCGCCGACAAACATCCAGGAGAAGGAGGTCGCCACTGCCGCCCCGCGCCGCCTGCGAAACCACCGCTACCACACCATCGTAGCACACCAGGCCCGCAATGCCTCCCACCCACCCGAGGCATGCACACCGAGGCCGGGCAGGGCCACGCCCGCAAGGCCGGGCCGCAACAACCAGCCAAGGCCACCTAGGCCAGCGCCGCCTGCCAGCCAAGCCGGCCGCCATGGCCAGACATGCTCCACCCGCCCCGCCGTCCTCGCCCCGCGCCACGAGCAGCAGCAGCCAGCGTAGATCCAACCCCGCCGCCACCACTAACCTCGCGCGCCCCGCCACCATCCACGCCGCCTGAAACCCAGCAGGAGCGCCGACGACCAGCGAGGTGCCCGCGCCAGCCCCAGCCACCAAGTGAACGAGAGGTCCCCGCCGCCGCCGGCTCCGGTCGGGCTTTGCCCGGCCGAGCCCTGGGGCGGCAGCGGAGGAGGTGGGAGAAGGTGAGGAGGGAGGCGGCGGCGGCGGAATTAGGGATCCCCCCGGTTGCCGCGCGGGGGCGATGTGGGAGGGGAGAGGGGAAAGGGGAAAGGGGAATCACCTCTGCTGTGCTCCGGTTCCAATAATTCGCTCTCACTAACTCCTCCGGCTTCGTACATATCAGACGAGACGCCTTGTCGGTACATACCTAACTCAACATCGTTAACTGAAATAGCTGTACGTACTTTGCTGGGATTCCACATCTTTAGAACGGTCTCCTCATGAAAGGGCGGGTTCTTGAATGATAGACAAAGGGTTTTGGGGTTATGGGCTTCGACACCTCTAGGGGTCGGCCACAATAACATATATATAACAAGGGGGGTACCTCATCGGGTACAGATACAATTGTATAGAGTTTACAATACGTACAAGTCTACAAGTCTAACACCCTCCCTCAATCTTAACCGTGATCTGAAGAATTCAGAAGATTAAGATTGCGACGACATCCCTCAAACTGAGGTAGTGGCAACGGCTTCGTGAAGATATCGGCAAGTTGATCCTTCGATGGGATGAACTTGATCTGAAGCAACTTCTGTGAAACTCGTTCTCTGACAAAGTGATAGTCAACTTCAATGTGTTTCATTCGGGCATGAAATACCGGATTTGAAGAAAGGTACGTAGCACCGATGTTGTCACACCAAAGAATAGGTGGGTGATGCTGAGAGACTCTCAACTCTCGAAGCAAGGCCTGAACCCAGATAAGTTCAGCGGTGGCATTGGCAACTGCTTTGTATTCAGCTTCAGTACTACTACGAGACACTGTAGCTTGTTTACGAGCACTCCAGGAAATCAAATTAGGACCATAGAAAACTGCATATCCCCCCGTGGATCGCCTATCATCTGGGCTACCAGCCCAATCTGCATCAGAAAATGCCGAGAGGCTACCAGAAGGGGCAGACCGAAGATGCAGGCCCAGAGCAGCAGTCACACGAACATAGCGCAGAATGCGCTTCACAGCTGTCCAGTGAGTATCTCGAGGAGCATGAAGAAACTGGCACCCGTTGTTCACCGCATAAGAGATATCAGGACGAGTAATCGTCAAATACTGTAAGCCACCAACAATACTGCATTACGTTGTAGCCTCATCCGAAGGAAGAAGGGTACCATCAAGTGCAGGGAGTCGATCAGAAGCTGTCATGGGAGTGGTAGCAGGCTTACACTGAAGCATACCAGCACGACGAAGCAAATCCAGAGAGTACTTCTGCTGAGTGAGAGTCAGACCGGCATCAGAATGAGAGACCTCCAAGCCAAGGAAATAATGAAGCCGACCAAGATCTGTAATGGCAAAATCACCACTCAAAGCAGAAACAAGACGATCCGCAGCAAGAGCCGACGAGCTGATCAATATGATGTCATCGACATACACCAACAGGTACATAGTGACCGCAGGGCGCTGTAGCATGAACAAGGACGTATCAGCTGTGGAAGGAACAAATCCATGTGCACGGAGAGCAGAAGCTAGGCACGCATGCCAAGCACGTGGCGCCTGTTTAAGACCATAGAGAGCCTTTACCAAGCGACACAAATGCTGTGGACAAGCAGGATCAACAAAACCAGGCGGCTGACGCATATAGACCTCTTCATCAAGAACACCATGCAGAAAAGCATTCTGAACATCGAGCTGTCGAAGAGACCATCCTCGAGTAACCGCAAGAGACAAGAGCAAGCGAATAGTCGTCGGCTTGATGACAGGACTGAAGGTATCATCATAATCAAGACCTTGACGTTGTTTGAACCCACGAGCAACAAGCCGAGCCTTATACCTTTCAATAGAGCCATCAGCATGTCGCTTAATTTTGAATACCCACTTAGAATCAATAATGTTGACACCACTGCACGGAGGAACAAGATGCCACGTACCATTTTTGAGCAATGCCTGATACTCTTGTTCCATTGCAGAGCTCCAGTGAGGAATACCCAGAGCAGCTTGATAATGATGGGGTTCAGCAGAAGGATCAGTTGCAGAATGAGCTATACAGGCCGCGAGCCAGGCGACCGTTCCATCAGTGCATTGAAGCGGTTTAACAATACCACTCTTGCTGCGAGTGTGTGGACGCTGAGCAACCGGAGCAGTTGGCGCAATGGAAGTCACAGGAGCCGCCGATGAAGAGGCCCGCATCTCCTGAGAAGAACACATGGCGGGTGATGGTGACCGCGACAATGACGGGCTGCCAGGAGACGAGCCAGGAGGCGCGGGCGTCGCCGGACCGGGTGACCCAGGCGAGTCCGTAGACGCGGGCATCGCCGGATCAGGCGATGCAGGCGAGACCAGCCCGGTCACGGGCGAGGCGAAGACAGGCGACGCGGGGAGGTTCAGCTCCAGCCGAGCCGGGGCCGAGCATGTAGCGGGCGTGAGCATACCCGACCCTGCATGCCCCATGCAGGGGGGAGATGGCGCGGGATCGACGTGATCCATCGAGCGCGAATCCGCTGCTATCGGAGCCGGATCCAAGCGCCTGACGGGCGCGGATGCAGGGGCGGGCGCGGATGCAGGGGACCCTGCATGCCCCATGCAGGAGGCCGCAGCGGCATGATCGACGTGATCCGTCGAAGAAGCCGTCGGAGCAGTGGAGGAGTCCTCTAGGAGAACAAGCTGAGCACCTCTACCAGTTCCTGCACCATGGTTAGACAACAAAAGAGGCGAGTGTGCAGCATCTACAGATTGATCAGGCAATAAAGAAGATGAATGCACGGGTTCAGTAGGTGTGGTGACAGGAGTTGGAAGATTAGAAAAAGGAAAAACATGCTCATCAAAGACAACATCACGCGAAATATACACACGATTTGTTGGAATGTGAAAGCATTTATAACCTTTGTGCAACGGACTGTACCCAAGGAAGACACATTTTTTAGAACGAAACTCAAGCTTACGATTATTGTAAGGACGGAGATGCGGCCAACACGCACAACCGAAGACTTTGAGAAAGGTATAATCAGGAGTCTCATGAAGCAAGAGTTCTAGCGGAGTTTTCATGCCAAGGAGTCGGGACGGAGGTCTGTTTATGAGAAAACAGGCAGTAGTGAAAGCATCACTCAAAAAACGAAAAGGAACAGAGGCATGGGCTAGTAAAGTTAAGCCGGTCTCAACAAGATGACGATGCTTACGTTCAGCTGAACCATTCTGCTGATGTGTATGAGGACAAGACACACGATGCGAAATCCCAAGTTTGTCGAAGAAGGTATTTAGATTGCGGTACTCGCCCCCCCCCCCAATCTGATTGAACATGAATAATTTTGTGTTGTAGGAGACGCTCAACATGTGCTTGGAATTTAAGAAAAACATCGAACACATCAGACTTATGTTTAAGAAGATAAATCCAGGTAAAACGACTATAAGCATCAATAAAACTGACATAGTACTCATGACCACTAACACACATCTGAGCAGGACCCCAAACATCTAAAAACACAAGCTCAAGAGGAGTTTTGACTACATGACTAGAAACAGAAAAAGGTAACTGATGACTCTTTCCCTGCTGACAAGCATCACAAACTGAGACATCTTTATTACTAGACACTTATGGTAACTCATGGCGGTGAAGAATATGTCGAACAATGGGTGTAGCTGGATGGCCAAGACGAGAGTGCCATTGCGAGGGAGACACTCGAACAACACTGAAGACTTGAGGGACGGCTGGAGAAACAGATCGCGGCACATCAAGAGCATATAGTCCATGACGAAGGCGCCCTCTAAGAAGTACGTCCCGTGTAGCCCGGTCCTTGATAAAAAGATGAAACGGGTGAAACTCACAAAACACATTATTGTCATAAGTAAGTTTAGGTACGGAGAGTAAGTTACGGGCAACAGTGGGAACTCGAAGAACATTCTTAAGACGCAACTGCCGAGATGTATGTGTGAGGAGAGATGCCTGACCAACATGAGAGATGTGCATACCTGCCCCATTGGCTGTGTGAACCTTGTCAGGACCATGGTAGGCCTCCCGAATAGCAAGCTTGTCCAGTTCATTGGTCACGTGCTCTGTGGCGCCAGTGTCCATGTACCAGGTGGGATCAACATTATAAGACTGAGTCTTTCCTTGATGCTGTGTCATGTTGACTTGACGCTCATTGCCCTTGCCGTTGTTGCCAAGACCCAGAAACTCAGGCTGAAAACGACGGTGACAGCGAGAGGCAACGTGGCAAGGAATTCCACACAACTGACAAGGGGCAACAGCTCCACAAGCGGCACAACAGGCACATGGGCGCCCGTTCTCGACGACGATGGTGGGACGTGATTGGGAAGGTGAAGCAGGAGGAGCGCCACCCTTGCCTCCCATAGGAGGAGTCAAAGCAGCCATAGGAGCAGCAGAACGGGCACCAGGACGCCCTTTCCCACCACGAACAGCAGCGTTGACGGAGGGAGCCTCATCCGGATGACGACGGGCAAGGCGTTGCTCCGTTGAGAGGAGGCGCTGAAAAAGTTCCTGCGGCTTGATCGGAACCTTGCGTTCCTGGATCACCTCCACAAGAGAGTCATACTCGGCATCGAGACCTTGGAGGACATATGTGGTAAACTCTGTGTCACGAAGTGGCTCGCCGATGGAGGCAAGCTGATCGGCGAGGCGTTTGATCTCGTTGAAGAAAACAATGACAGAGTGATGATCCTTGCGAGTCTCATTGAGCTGTGTCCGAAGAGCCATGTGCTGAGACGAGGATTGTGCGGAGAAACTAGACTCCAACGCATCCCATACCTCATGAGACGTAGTAGCAAATAAAACCAAGCCAGCGACGCCCTCGGTGAGGGAGGACTGAATCGCCGAAAGAATCGCTTGATCTTGAGCAATCCATGGCCGATACATATGATGATCCGGCGAGGGACATGGCAGAGTACCATCAACAAAACCCTCCAAGTAGTGACTACGGAGGAGCGGAAGAATCTGTGCGCGCCAAAACAGATAGTTGTCCATCTTCAGTTTCACCGGCAGAAGATTGCTGAAGTAGAACGGTGGAGTCGATATGACATCAAGGGCGAAGTCATAGGGCGGCACAGAAGCCGCACCGGAGGAGACGATATCCATCGCGGATGAGGGCTGCGGCGCAACAGGAGGCACCTGTGGTGGCGCACCGTGAGTTGCAGGCCGCGGGAACCCCGCGTAGCTAGGGCCATAACCGGCACCAGGAGGTGCACCATAGCCGGCACCATGACCAGCGTAGGGGGCGCTGTAGGGGGCGCCGTAGAGGGCACCGTAGGGAGCGCCATAAAAAGCACCGTAGGCGGCGGGGTCGTACGCATACGGCGGCGGCGGCGCGTAGGGTGCCAGCGCGCCGTAGTTGGGGCGTAGAGCCGGCGAGCCGGGAGGAGCCGAGGACGGCGCCCCAGAAAACAGGGGTCCTGTCGATCTTCCTCCTTGGAGAAGGTTGGACAGAAACGGCGGGGCGAAGACAGACGCGCCCGTCCCGATCGGATCGGTGAGCAACGCAGGGGACGAATAGGGTTCGGCGAGCAAGGTGGTGGCGGCGGACATAGTCGCCGCGCCGGAGAGGGCAGCGAGGGTGGCCGCGCCGGAGAGGGTAGCG
Organism: Triticum aestivum; assembly: GCF_018294505.1. Classification (NCBI taxonomy): domain Eukaryota; kingdom Viridiplantae; phylum Streptophyta; class Magnoliopsida; order Poales; family Poaceae; genus Triticum; species Triticum aestivum. Next base: position 76,242,971 of record NC_057798.1, read on the forward strand.
GCGGCGGCGGTCCCGGAGGAAGCAGCGGAAGACGACATGGCTAGGTCAGGATCGCTAGATCGCATCTGTTACCATGATAGACAAAGGGTTTTGGGGTTATGGGCTTCGACACCTCTAGGGGTCGGCCACAATAACATATATATAACAAGGGGTACCTCATCGGGTACAGATACAATTGTACAGAGTTTACAATACGTACAAGTCTATATGTCTAACATTGAAGAGGCAGGGCAGCGTGTCGTCAGGGGAGGCGCACCAGTTAGTTGGCTGTTGTACGAGCAGTTGCCCATGGGCACGCCCTGAAGCCAGTAGACGCCCATGGGGGTCGTCGAACCACAACTCGTCGCCGCCGCGCGCCATGGACACCTGCCGCGCGTCCTGAGGAACAAGAATTCGTTGCACTGCTGCATGATCGCGATAATGCCCGTGCTGGCGAAGTTGCCGCCGATGGAGTGTGAGGGACCCGCGTAGGAGGCCTTGGCGAGCGCCACGCGGTCGCCGTGGTCGGCGCGCACATACTCCACGATGTTGAAAAGGTCCACCTTCACGCGGGTCACCCCGGCGCCGGGCAAGGTAGGACTGCATGCATGGCTTCATAGAGCTTGCGGTGCGGCAGCTCGAGCCGATCGATACCGCCGGGAAGCAGCTAGATGACGAGGAGGACGGCCGGACGCTGGCCGACTACGGCATCGGCAAGGAGTCGACGCTGCACCACGTGCTCGGCCTCCGCGGCGGCTTCCGGCAACGAAGCTGGTACCCCCACATCAACCCCACCCTCCTAGCGCTCGCGCTCCGCTACAACGAAACAAGATGATCTGCCGCAAGTACGTACATATATACATACATACTACACAGACACGCCTATAGGTGCTTGATTTTTTTCATCTCTCCGCCCTAATTAAGTTTTCTCCGGCCGCATCCCATTGATTCATATACAGGTGCTATGGACGCCTTTCTCCGGGGCTACCAACTGCCGCAAAAAGAAGTGCGGCCACACCAATGACGTATGTACTTTTCTCTCCTCATATTAGCTAGTAGTACTAGTTTTTGTTGCCAATAACGTCCTACCTCCTAACATATTCTTTTTCTTCTTCAGCTAAGGCCGAAGAAACGTTTCGATGGTAGAGCAGGTTTACGAGGGAAATAGTGACATCCATATGATGTACCTCCTACCACAAGGCGACCGTAATGACCGATTATATTATATATGCTTCCCTCTGCACCCACAAGTGTGCAGCATTTCCTGCTTTGCTTGACATACATATATTCTTGAAGCACCTCGTGCGCTTTGCCTCATATAATGCCTATGTACAATAATTGCACTCTTTTTTTTGTAATATATCTAGCATTCCGAGGACATTGCCATAATGTATTTTTGTTGTTTATTCTACTCAACATGACTTTTCAAATTCTGATGCATCCCCTACTTGTCACATACTCCAACTTTCGATGGTGCCTGTCGTAGAATTTCCGGTGGTTGTTGTAGGGTTGTCGTGCATGGGTCGCAGCACCCCCATGATGGATGGCTGGTGCAAAGTTGGTTGTAGCAAAACTCATTGTCAGTTGTAACAAGATGTGATGCCGGTATGCGACGCCGATTATAGCAAAACATGATGCCGGTTGTGGCAGGTGTCCCGCCAGTTGTAGCAAAAAGTTGACATCGGCTTGTGCGTTGTAGCGAAAAGTTGACGTCGGCTTGTGCGTTGTAGCAAAATGTGACGCTGATTGTAGCAGGATGCGACACCAATTGTAGCATAGTATGGTGCCACTCGAGTAGCGCCACCATCCTCGCCCCATGTTGCATTTCTGCTCACCATCGGTGACAGCTCCCGGTCCGGGTAGTCACAGTACTGCGCACCACCGGTCTTAGGATCATGCGACCCCAGTTTGACAGCGCCCGAACGATGGTGTTGGCCGTGACATTGTCGACAACGACTTCGGGTTGCAAGCCGTTGTGCAAGTAAGTAGAGGACCACGACTTCGGGTCGCAAGCCGTTATGCCCCCCCCCCCCCCCCTTGTAGTACCCCACTTGCCGAGTGGTAGCAACGCGTGATCGTCTTACGCATTCGGGACTGGCGTGCAACAGGGGCACCGGATTTAGTGGGAGCTCCGGTCTAGAAAAGGAAAATTAGTGATTGGCAAGCCGAGATTTATGTGAGAGAACGGAAGAAAACGTTTGGGGAAGAAGCAAGCGAGTGAATAGGGATGGTTGGTTTGAAGGTGAACTAGTCGAGTGAATAAGGGAACGTACATCGTCGGATGGGAAGCGATCGAAAGTGCATCATGCGACCGGCGTGAGCGCCGGCTAGTCGCCCGAAACATATTATTTTCTTTTTTTAACTGGGACAACACCCCCCCACCCCCCCCCCCCCCCTCCCACAAAAAAAACTATTGCGGTCTTGTTTTGAATCAAAAATTGGAACCGTCCCCTTCTTCTGATATTTTTTTCCAAACTGTTCGCGCGCCAGCCACAGCCGTGCATGGCGGTACGGGTAGTTGCTAGACTTGTCTTCCTCATGCATTTTGCTCTGGTGCTCCCCCCTGGACTGAACACTCGGCGCGTGAAACACAAGGACGGCTGAGATCTGTCAATAACAATTCATGAGAGGGGCATGCTCGTCTTTTTATGCCCGTGTAGAGCGCGCGTAGAGCCCTATACGAGCCCGCACCGGCCCGATTACTTTTGTACGCTGAGGGTATGCATGTATTATACGTGGGCGTTTCGTTTTCCCTTGTCACGTGCCCCTTGTCACATGCGGCAGTTGTGGGATAGCCACGGGCCACGCCATGCATGAAAAATTCCAAAAACGTCCCATCCTATAAGGGGGGGGGGACCACCACCGGCCGCATCCCCCCACCATTTTCCCCCAAATCGGCTCACTCCCTCCCTCCTTGGCGCATCGTCTCCCACTCGTATCCATCGCCCCGCGACCGCACCTACTCGCTCAACCCCACCGCCTCCCTCTCTCCGGCGGGTTCTCTCAGGCTTCGATGGAGCAAGGTCGTGGCGCTGCCACCGCTGCACACGAAGATGTGGTCGAGGGCGCGGAGACCGCGGCAGATGCCGTCCAAGAAGTGGACGTCGTCGGTGGTGCGGGAGATGCTGCACCCGCAGTCGCTGGATCGATCCCTGCAGCGGAGGATCTGGTGGAGCAGGGGGTGGTGGGCTCCGATTCCGTCGTGCCGGACCTAGTGGTGATGGCGTCTGGCGGCGCACTAGATGTAGGTGCGGAGGCAAGCGACAAGCAGGTGGTGGATGTGGTAATGCTTCTCGTTCTCCTCCTTTCATAGTTGTAGTTGATAAGCAAAGATTTAGTAGATAGGGTTTTTTTATAGTAGATTTGTGATTGAATGCGGTACCCCCTTCGGCTTGTTAGGGTTTTTGATTGAATGGGGAACCCCATTTTAGAGTTAGGGTTTTTTGTAGTTGATTCGTGCTTGAATGCTAGACAGATCATAATGAGAGTTAGGTTATTTATATTAGAATCTGGAATGCCGCATGTGCTCAAATTTTATTCTGTGATGTATATGTTGTTAGATTTGTTGTGCATATTCCCTCAGTGGGCCACGACAGGGGCTGAGCAGCCATCAAGTGTATCTATTAAAGTTGATATTGTACAAATGAGGTTAAAATCCTACTTCCTTCATTTGAAGTCTATCAATTAATTGTTGAAATGAGCACAATACGTTTAACTAGTGTGCATTTCAAAATAGTTAGGAGCTTCACTTCATTATCCATAAACTAAAATTATAGGTAGGTTTATTTTTGATCTGTAGGATTGATGTACTTATAAAGTCAACCACAAGTAGGTTTGCAATACATGCAACTATGCCAGATGACCAAGTCATATTAAATTGTTGTTGCATAACTCCATGCATGAATGTCATATGAAATAGTTTCACACCTAGCACCAAAAATTGCACAAAAATTTCCTTTCCCGAAGCTCATGGCATTACAATATACCATCCAATATAAGGTTCAGAGAATAGGGCAGCTGATGCACCACTATGTACATTACATGAGCCAGATGAAGTAAATGCAATTACTTGTTGTCAACCACAATGACCCACTGATATAGTTGCAGGGTACATCAAAGAATGTACTACCTCATTTGCAGACCTAAGCACTCACAAGATTAGTGTTGGTGCCCAGTCTGGCATTATAGTTTGAAGGACCACAGTTATCATGATCTAAAATTGTAGTTTGACCAAGCTATCATTGTAGAATGCTTGACCTTTGGATACAGTTTAATTGTAGGTCAAAGTATCATTTTAGGTTATTAGAAGCACATTACAGATTGCTTGACCTTTGCATACTGTGTTATGTAGTTAGTAGTATAATTGAATTACTTATATTGCAGAAAGAGGAGGCTGCTGGCACCAAGAGGAAGCTGGCCATCGCTGGGTTCAACGACCCGTTTGATTCTGACGACGACGAGGAGGTAACCCCAAGTTGTTTTTGTCTGTTTATTAATCTGTGTGAGATGTTGTTTGTTGATGACGCCCTATATGAATGCCTCTAAATTGGAATGTTATGTAGTTTATTCATTGATATCATAAAGTTGTGTTGTTTGGTCATTAATTAGCTCTAAATGGCATATTTGTGGTATTTGTTCATGAAACCATATCTGAATGCATATAAATGGAAATATTGTGTTTTTTCCATTAAATTATTCTAAAATGGAAAGTTTTGTTATACTTTCAATTAATTCCTCTGAAAGTTGTGTTGTTTGTGCATTAATTAGCTGTAAATGGGATATGTGTGATGTTTTTTCATGAAACCATATATGAATGCATATAAATGGATCTATTCTGTTGTTTGTCCATTAAATTGTTTTAAGTAGAACTATTATGTTGTTTGTGCATTAATTAGCTGTAAATGGGCTATTATGTTTGTTTGTTCATTAAATTCCAGTAAATGGCAATTATCTGATGTTTGTTAATTACATTACTCTAAATGGGAAGTATGTATTTATGCAAATCATTTGTATGTGCAGTACAACTCTGGAGATGAGGTGGAAGAGTGGAACCAAAAGTCCTTCATTGAGCATGAAGCCAACAAGATAAGGGAGAAGGGGAAGGCGGCGTACTACAAGTGGGGCAAGTTCAGGTGCCCATACTGCACCACTAAGCCAATTCCCAAGGATGGGTTGTATGAGCACCTTATGTCGCATGCACGCGGTTTAACGATGAGTGGGAGCAACGTAAAGATCTGGGCAGAGCATGCAGCCCTCCTGAAGGCTATGGGTCCCATCTAGTCACCCTCTGTGAAGCTGGTAGTGGTACTAATCATCAGTATAGTTGATGGTGTTTTACTTTTGCGCTAGTATGGTTGTGAACTGTGAATTTGGAAGGTGAAAGTGTTTGTGAACTTTTTGAAGGTTGTAGTATGGCAGACTCTTAAGTAGTATGGCAGACTCTTAAGTAACCTAGTATGTCTCTGAAGTATATCGACTGTCTAGATGCAGGTCAGCTATGCTTTGTTGCGGTGTTTATATTCTGATCCTGCAATGATCACAGTAGGTGCTTCAATGTTGCTTGACTGATGAGACATGCTGCATACAGTGGGCATGTGCTTGGTAATGGTGTGTGTGCAAAGAACAACAGTGGAATGAAGATTTAAGGGATTTTTGTAATAAATGAGTGAAATACAAGAAAAGAAATTATCCTGATTATTTGAATTTGTAAACTACAACTGATTTATAAGAAAAAGAACGAGTAAATATTAGAAAGAAAAAGTAGTGTTTGCAAAATATAACGTTTGAATTAGCATGGAATTTTTTAGTCGATGTTTTCTATTTGTCCTACCATTACAAATGTTTTTTTATAAAGAAGTACACAAGCCTTATCTTCCATTACAAATACATGGACTTGAGGTTTCCATAAGTTAGCATGATTGAATCTTCCATTACAAATATATTATAGAAATTAGAAAATGTTGAAAATCATTTTTTGTCAATGTTCTTAAGTTAGCATGATTGAATATTCCATCTCAAATATATTATAAAAATTAGAAAATGTTGAAAATCCTTTTTTGAACAAATGTGATGTTTTTCACCACCTCCAAATCATCCAAATTTTCTTTTGCGTGGTGACCCACATGTGCCAAACATGGCTATGAAAGAAAATTTGAAAAAAAAATTACAATGCCCCCTTGAGGTATAGACCGATGTTTTGACCAGTCAGTCTAGAGGGCAGTATTCATAAAATATTAAAAAATATTAAACCTCCATCCTGTTACACAGCGCAAGATTTGACAATAAAACACGGTAAAAGACATGTCAACAGTTGTTCCATGTGGGACCTGCTTCTCCCAGAATTGCACACCTAAATATCAGATAACATAATCCCAAAAACTATTGCGGGAACCTAACTGTAACATTTTGATCGAGAGATTCGAAACGAAGTTTAGGAATCATTCCGTGATTTTATTTGCTTTAAGCATAGCACCGTAAGGTCATGTTTGGATTGTCGTTTTCCTTTCAAATACACTTGTAGAAAATCAAATACACTTGTATAGAATATATAGACCTCTGTCTGCCGCTTCTTTTCCAGCCAGAAATCCTTCGCATCTCTATAAGTTACACCTGTAAAGAAGGGTAAGAAGAAAGACAAAAAGAGAGATGGTTGTGTTACTTGTGGTTCAGAGGAACATTGGGTAAACAAGTGCCCAAACAAGAACAAGAAGTCAGGACAGGACACCAAGTCTGTCAATGTTTTACACGCGGCCAGCAAACCGACCACACTAGCGCTATATCTACAGCTTCAACTCCCTTTTACTGGATGCAAACCCTATCCCTCCGCCTCACCCCCTCTGTCGCCTCTACCATGCCCCCACTGAGAACAACCATCCTAGGAGATATTATGACCTCTGGATCAACAAGCGCCGGTGGATCCATCCCAATCAAATTAATCCGATGCTTGAAAGACCATGTTTCATCATCTTTAGAAAAGGAAGGGATCATTTGTATTCCGTTTATGCAAGTATTTGATATGTTTACGAAAGTTTAAAGAGACCAATCTTAAGATACATACAAAAGAACCAAGGTAGCACTCACGCACTTGCTAGATGCGTGCAAGTAGTGCATGTACACAACAACCTACTACATTGCATGCATGTGTGGTCGACCAGGCTGAGGACACCGATCCCAAAAACAGCAAGAAAATTGCCTGCAATCTTGCCTCAAACAAGGGACCCCTCCCAAATCCTGCCCGTACCAGGCAGTTGGAGATTTTTGAGAACTATGTAGACATGACCAAGACACGTCTCCGGTCAATAACCGATAGCGGAACTTGGATGCTCATATTGGCTCCCACATATTCTACGAAGATCTTTATCGGTCAAACCGCATAACAACATACGTTGTTCCCTTTGTCATCGGTATGTTCCTTGCCCGAGATTCGATCGTTGGTATCTCAATACCTAGTTCAATCTCGTTACCGGCAAGTATCTTTACTCGTTCCGTAATGCATCATCCCACAACTAACTCATTAGTCGCATTGCTTGAAAGGCTTATAGTGATGTGCATTACCGAGAGGGCTCAGAGATACCTCTCCAACAATCGAAGTGACAAATCCTAATCTTGATCTATGCCAACTCAATAAACACCATCAGAGACACCTGTAGAGCACCTTTATAATCACCCATTTACGTTGTGACGTTTGTTAGCACACAAAGTGTTCCTCCGGTATTCGGGAGTTGCATAATCTCAAAGTCATAGGAACATGTATAAGGTATGAAGAAAGCAATAGCAACATACTAAACGATCAAGTGCTAAGCTAACGGAATGGGACAAGTCAATCACATCATTCTCAAATGATGTGATCCCATTAATCAAATGACAACACATGTCTATGGCTAGGAAACATAACCATCTTTGATTCAACGAGCTAGTTAAGTAGAGGCATACTAGTGACACTCTGTTTGTCTATGTATTCACACATGTACTAAGATTCCGGTTAATACAATTCTAGCATGAATAATAAACATTTATCATGATATAAGGAAATATAGATAACAACTTTATTATTGCCTCTAGGGCATATTTCCTTTAGTAAGCGTACGCGTAATGTCGGTCCGGGCTGCTTCATCCAACAATACCGCTGAATCAAAGCGTGACATGCTGGTAAGCAGTATGACTATTATCGCCCACAACTCTTTGTGTTCTACTCGTGCATATAACATCTATGCATAGACCTAGCTCGGATGCCACTGTTGGGGAACGCAGTATTTCAAAAAAAAATCCTATGCACACGCAAGATCCATCTAGGTGATGCATAGCAATGAGAAGGGAGAGTGTTGTCTACGTACCCTTGTAGACCGAAAGTGGAAGCATTATGACAACGCGGTTGATGTAGTCGTATGTCTTCACGATCTGACCGATCCTAGCACCGAAGGTACGACACCTCCGCGATCTACACACGTTCAGCTCGGTGACGTCCCATGAACTCTAGATCCAGCTGAGTGTCGAGGGAGAGCTTCGTCAGCACGCCGGCGTGTTGACGATGATGATGAAGTTACCGGCGCGGGGCTTGGCCTAAGCACTACGACGATATGACCGAGGTGGATTATGGTGGAGGGGGGCACCGCACACGGCTAAGACAACTGTAACCTTGTGTGTCTATGGGGTGCTCCCCTCCCCCGTATATAAAAGAGTGGAGGAGGGGGGAAGGGCCGGCCCTCTATGGCGCACCCAAGGGGAGTCCTACTCCCACCGGGAGTAGGATCCCCCTTCCCTAGTTGGATTAGGAGAGGAAGGAAGGGGGCCCGGCCCCCCACCCAATTCGGATTGGGCTTGGGGGGCGCCCCATCCTAGGCTCCCTTCTCCTCTCTCCCACTATGGCCCAATAAGGCCCATATACTTCCCAGGGGGTTCTGGTAACCTCCCGGTACTCCGGTAAATGTCTGAACTCACCCGGAACCATTTCAATGTCCAAACATAGTCATCCAATATATCGATCTTTATGTCTCGACCATTTCAATACTCCTCGTCAAGTCCGTGATCACATCTGGGACTCCGAACAACCTTCGGTACGTCAAAACACATCAACTCATAATACCGATCGTCACCAAACGTTAAGCGTGCGGATCCTACGGGTTCGAGAACTATGTAGACATGACCGAGACTCATCTCCGGTCAATAACCAATAGCGGAACCTGGATGCTCATATTGGTTCCTACATATTCTACGTTGTTCCCTTTGTCATCGGTATGTTTACTTGCCCGAGATTCGATCGTCGGTATCTCAATACCTAGTTCAGTCTCGTTACCGACAAGTCTCTTTACTCGTTCTGTAATGCATCATCCCGCAACTAACTCATCAGTCACATTGCTTGCAAGGCTTGTAGTGATGTGCATTACCGAGAGGGCCCAGAGATACCTCTCTGATACACGGAGCGACAAATCCTAGTCTTGATATATGCCAACCCAACAAACACCATCGGAAACACCTGTAGAGCATCTTTATAATCACCCAGTTACGTTGTGACGTTTGATAGAATACAAGGTGTTCCTCCGGTATTCAGGAATTGCATAATCTCATAGTCAGAGGAACATGTATAAGTCATGAAGAAAGCAATCACTAGTGCAGAACCGGGCTATAGCACCAATTTCGGTTATGTAACTGGCACTAAATGGTGGGGACTAAAGGTCCCCCCCCTTTAGTACCGGTTCTGCATGAACCGCCGGTAAAGGGCCACCACGTGGCACAAGCCAGCGCCAGGGGCGGGGAGCCCTTTAGTACCGGTTGGTAACACCAACCGGGACTAAAGGATTTTTTTGATTTTTTTTGAAATAAAGCAAAAACAGACCACCTACTGGGCCGGCACGGCCTGCATACGACTAGAAACCCAACCTCTAGTTGGGCCAGGATGCATACCCGTACGGCCCAGTAGGGCCCACGGGGCAGAAGACTTGCAATAGGCCCACAAAGGCCTGCTTAGAGAGGAGCTCGACACGGTAGCCGCGGCGGGGCTTATAAACCGGTGCGAGCTCCTCTCAACTAGCGAGGTGGGACTAAACATTGTGTACTATGGGTGGCAGCGCACCCTTTAGTACCGGTTCGTGGCACGAACCCATATTAAGGGGGGGGGGGTCTTTAGTACCGGTTGGAGCCACCAACCCGTACTAAAGGCCACCACCACTTTAGTACCGGTTCGTGGCACGAAGCGGTACTAAAGGTTCGAACGAACCGGTAATAATGAGTGTCGCCCGCCTAGCCGTTGGAACCTGCACTAATGGTCACATTAGTGCCAGTTCAAATACAAACCGGGACTAATGAGCTTCACATTAGGTCATTTTTCTACTAGTGAATAGCAATAAAACTCAACGATCATAATGCTAAGCTAACGGATGGGTCTTGTCCATAACATCATTCCCTAATGATGTGATCCCGTTGATCAAATGACAACACATGTCTATGGTTAGGAAACTTAACCATCTTTGATTAACGAGCTAGTCTAGTAGAGGCATACTAGGGACACTTTGTTTTGTCTATGTATTCACACATGTACTAAGTTTCCGGTTAATACAATTCTAGCATGAATAATAAACATTTATCATGATATAAAGAAATATAAATAACAACTTTATTATTGCCTCTAGGGCATATTTCATTTAGCTTTCTGCACGGTAACCTAAAGTATCCGCAGTGAGTATTGGAGAGTAACATACAAGTAAACAGTTATGAACAGTTACATGTTTTTTCTAGGAAAAACTATATGCTAGCAAGCAATTCAGTTTTCTCAATATCCCTGAGACTTTGTGCCATACTATGCATTGCAGGTTGAGTGTATACCTTAGTTAAGTATATAATGGAGATTCAATTTCTGAAGGCATCCAACCTTGTGCATCGCTCTTTGAAAATCCGAGGCAATTCGCCTGAAGTACTGACCAATGATGCAGCTGAACAACTCAACAAAAATGGTTGCATGCCTCTTGCAATTTCTAAGGAGGTGAAGCAATCCCCTCACATTGTCTTTGTGGATGGTTTTGTTCCCTATCTTATCTTCGTACGAGAAAGTCTGCTCTAGAAATGAGTTCCTTAGAAATTTGGTCTTTATCTGCCATCCATTATACTGTGGTAATGCACGGATTACAGAATTATACGCTTCTACATCATCTTTCTCTAGATCAATCAACCAATCATATAGGGTCATCAGGATATGTCCTCCTAAGAAATCATCAAGCAACCCAATATGGCAGTATAATAGTTCTGGGGTTCACCCTTCAACAACATCGAAAGCCACTCAAAAATATGTTTGGTATTGCCTTTCCAAAGAGCACTTCATTTCTGATCATTCTCGCAAAACACGCCTTGTCTAGATCGACATCATCATTGCTTTTGATTTCCTTCAGTGTTCCTTCTGTTAGGTTGCCAACCTTAACAGATTTGGATTTATCAGCAGCAAAATTGGTAGATTGTATGAGAGTTAAGATATGAGTTTATTTGCTACTTCACCGATATCATACTGTTGCATTCTTTGTGTAAGTTCAAAAAAGACAAGGGTTCAACATTAAGAATTTACATATTCAGATTGTATGAGAGTTAAGATATAAGTTGGCAGCTCGTACTGGATTGATGAAATGAATTCTCCGCCCAAATTAAAGATTTTTCTTTTATAGTCAGTGCAATCATATTTAATCTTATTTTGTGTCATACCACAATAAAAAGTAAATAGTTTTATATCAAACTTTTATACTTATTTAATCTTATTTTATGTCATATTACAATTTAAGAAGTATAATTTTTATTATTTAGTTTGTATAGTTAAACTCATAATTTAGTTGGTATAATTAACCATTGTCCTCTTTATGATAAATTTAAATTATGTGATGTAACAAAAAATATCTTTGAATTATTTTTTGAAAATTCCCTACATTATATAGTGCATACATACATATTTATAAGTATGCACACAGGTTGTGTACATTTAAGTTTCATTGAATATCTTGTCAATAGTTTCTAAAGAATAATGTTTAACTAATATTTTAGTAGTGATTTTTAGTGTATTATTAGATGGACATACTTATAGAACCTTGTAGGGTATACATTGTACCATTCGAAATTGTGCTGTAAGTTAGATTCGATAATAAGTTCAACAGATGCATGGTATTAAAAAAGCAACCACTATTGGTGAACGTAGACATATCGCTGATTCTGTTGCGCGCGCGCGCACACACACACACACACACACACACACACACACACACACACACACACACACACAAACACACACACAATTTGTTTATTTCGTATTCTCATCTAGATGTTTGGTTTCATCTCATGTATACAAGAGCTCATATCAGTTTCAAAACTAAAATTTATGTACGAAGTAACAAAGAAATCTAGTTATCTCCTAATGTTTAGCCGGTCAACACCACGCGGTGGAGGTTCAGACAGTCTCAGAAGATCTCACGTCCGGCCATTGAGAAGACGGATTCATTAGATGCAACAAAAAGTATGTCCTCTGAGGCGTGAACGGCCACACATCGTTATCTCCTAACGTTTGCTACACCAAGGAGGAGGGAGAGCTCTCACATCTCACGGACAGGTCACATTGGTAAGTGCAAAATGTGAATATGGCAGGGCACGGAGGAGGAGGTTGAGCTCTCACATCTCATGGACAACTAGTTATCTCGTGGGAGCCCAAGCTCGTTATCCCTCATGCAAATGATAGGAAAGCTTTGGCTTCTTTGATCATGCTTGTCTCGTGGGAAATTTGGAAAGAGAGAAATAGTCGTGCCCCCCGCCACCACACCTCCCGCATCAACCTGGATACTTCAAGAATCAAGGAGGAGACCAAGCTTTGGGCTTTGGCTAGTAACTTTCTCTTGGGCATTGTAACTCCGGGAGATTAATCCCTTAACCTTGTGTTTGTAAGCCTTAGGATGTGTCCTAGCAACAAACTAGACTGACAGTTTATTTTTACTAGCAAAAGAGCCCGTGCGTTGCAACGGGAGAAAAAACAGAACACACTCTCTTAACCGAACGACCATCACTCAAGACCACAATAGGTCCATCTCCTTTATTTTAGCGATGCATCATATTTGTGTTGCCGCTTATCCTTCTTCTCACCCTCGCCGGTGATGGACTTAGTGTTCACACAAACCAAAACATGAGTAAATGTGGTTAATCCTAAGACGTCTCTCTCTCTCCCCTCCCTCTCCCCCCCTCTCTCTCGCTTTCTCTGACACTCGCGATGAGAAATCTGTTGTTTTCCCCTGTGATGTATTCAGAGGTATGCATGTGTAGTTCTTGATGTTTTCTTTTTCCTATATGACTATAGTGGGTGTTTATTCACAACCCGGATCGCCGCCTGTACGAAAGAAACATGGATCGTGCGATATAGTTATAAGTTTGCTTCCAAAACAATATCTAAAATATATTTAACAGGTAAAATTAACATCATATTCAGATTTCACACATTTTTCTAATCAAATTTCATATATAACATGTTAAAATCGGAGTTACGGTTTAAAAGATACGTATAATTTAGAAAACCATTTGTTTCACTTAAATATCTTCCAAAATAATATTTATATATACTTAATTGGTTAAAATAATCTTATATTCATATTCTACATATTTTTCTAATCAAATTTCATATATAACATGTTTAAATCGGAGTTACGGTTTAAAAGATATGGATGGTTTAGAAAAGCATTTGTTTGACTTAAATATGATCCGCATATAGAATACCTAAAAAGTTAGGGTTTTTTTGAAAAACTGTAAAATAACGGTTCGGTGTGACTTAAATCCGGACTGCGGGTTGATTTCATGAAAGTGCAGGGGCTTTTTTGCAAAACGGTGCGACAGACGGGCAGAAACCATACGTGCTTTAAGTTGATGACGGGCGGGCAGAAACCCTCAGTGCAGGGGCTTCATATGCCGATGTCCCGGTCGATGAGGTGTGGGGCGGGCGACGTGGGGCAGGAGGTGGCGGCGGGATGGAGGCGGGATGGAGGTACATGCGACGGGGCACCGGCAAACAGAGGCGGGTGGCGGAGGTGCTGCAGGAGCGGCGCTCGAGTGCGAGGTGAGGAGGAGGAGCAGAGGAAGGGGAGGCTGGAGGTGGTCCTTGCTGACGATGGAGGGACGCAGGCGCCAGCGGGAGGATGAGAGGAAACGGGACAGCGGCCTGCTGGTGGCTGTCGGCGATGGCGGGTGGCGAGGGGTCGTCGGAGCGGCGTCGTGGACGTCGGCGCCATGCGGCGGCGAGTGGTCGTCGGTGGAGTCTGAGAATTGATAAGGAATAGTATAAGGACCGACTGCGGACTTTGGGCTGAATTCCAACTAATGCAGGGGCTCTTTTGCAAAAATGAAACATTTCCTCAGGAACTCACTTAATAAAGGACTGCGGGTTGAATTCAACAAACAACATGGGCTTTTTTGCAAAAACGGCAATGACGGACGACTAGAAACCCTTTTTTTTATTATTAGGTAAAGATTTTATTTTAAAAACGGCCCTGACTTTGTGCCATCTACGCACTCACGAGAATCATCAACGGAAGCACATCTGAACCTGAATCCGTAGCCAAATGGGAGAGAGGAGCGAGGGCCTGCAAGAAAAAGTAAGAAAAGTCTAGTGTTTTACGGCGCAAGAAAATCGTATTTGTAAGTTTAAAAAAGAAATCTAGAAAAAAAAGCATTGCCCAGAGATATCAGTTGCTGGTATGTGGGTGCGAAATTTGAAACTTAAATATGTTCATTTGCGATCTGTATAAAAATGAAAAATATGTCTGTATTATGCGTACTAAGTTTCAAACTTTGTAACTTAACCCAAATATTAATGATCTGAAATGCGAAATGGCCTCCCCCTATTGGCTGTTGATTCAGGTTCAGCTGTGCCCCGGTTCCAAAAATTCGCCCTCAATAACTCAAGCTTCACTGCTACAACTCCTCCGACTTCGTACATATCAGACGCCGTGCCTTGCCGGTACATACCTAGCTTTTTTTGAAAAGGGGGGACTCCCCGGCCTCTTCAACAGAACGATGCATACGGCCACATATATATATATAAATAAAGAGGTTCAACAAGGTCTTAAAGTCTGAAAACAAAATAACGACAAGCTCATAAAGAGCCACAACGCCAAAAACATAAGGCCCAAAAGCCACAACCGGCTGGCATAACAAAGATAGTTAAACTAATCGCCTATCCTATTACATGACCGCCATCCAAACCGGTTAAAGATATCCCGCGCTACCATCTCCCACCGGATAGATCCAGTAACCAAACGCTCCCTAGCCTCCGTCGGAGTGAGTAACGACCACATACGGATCAGCGCAGTAGCTCGGAATAAAATCTGTAAAAAATGAATATTTGTTGTTCTGTTAAAAGCCAAATCATTTCTGCAGTTCCAAATTTCCCACAATAAAGCACATACTCATACGCGAATGTGTCTAGCTATTTCGGACTCTATCCCAACAAGCCACGTTCCAAATAACATACTGACCGAATTCAGAGGAGTAATATTAAAGGCAATATGCACCGTGTACCACAAAACTCTCGCCAACGGGCAGTCAAAGAAGAGGTGCTTGATAGTTTTGTCCTGATCACAGAAACTACACCTAGTAGATCTTGTCCAGTTACGCTTAGCGAAATTATCCTTTGTTAAAATTACTTGTTTATGTACAAACCACATAAACACTTTAATTTTCAAAGGAACTTTGACTTTCCAAACATCTTTGGAACTAGGAAAAGCATTAGAGTTGATGACATCGATATACATCGACTTAACTGTGAACTCTCCAGACCTAGTAAGCTTCCAGCACAACTGATCGGGCTGATGAGATAGCTGAACCTCCATCAGTCTACTCACCAAATGAAGCCATGCTTCCCATCGGTCGCCAACAAGCGCCCTCCTAAACTGAATATTAAGGGGAATGGACTGCATAATCGTTGCAACAAGAGCGTCACGTCGTTGAACAATACGATACATGGATGTCAAAACTGCATTCCTAAATGGATTTCTAGAAGAAGAGTTGTATATGATGCAACCTGAAGGTTTTGTCGATCCAAAAGGTGCTAACAAAGTGTGCAAGCTCCAGCGATCCATTTATGGACTGGTGCAAGCCTCTCGGAGTTGGAATAAATGCTATGATAGTGTGATCAAAGCATATGGTTTTATACAAACTTTTGGAGAAGTTTGTATTTACAAGAAAGTGAGTGGGAGCTCTATAGCATTTCTGAATTTATATGTAGACGACATATTGTTAATTGGAAATGATATAGAATTTCTGGATAACATAAAAGGATACTTGAATAACAGTTATTCAATGAAAGACCTCGGTAAAGCTGCTTATATATTATGCATCAAGATCTACAGAGATAGATCAAGACGCTTAATTGGACTTTCACAAAGCACATACCTTGACAAAGTTTTGAAAAAGTTCAAAATGGATCAAGCAAAGAAAGGGTTCTTGCCTGTATTACAAGGTGTGAAGTTGAGTCAGACTCAATGCCCGACCACAGCAGAAGATAGAGAGAAAATGAAAGATGTTCCCTATGCTTCAGCCATAGGATCTATCATGTATGCAATGCTATGTATCAGACCTGATGTATGCTTAGAAATAAGTTTAGCAGGGAGATACCAAAGTAATCGAGGAGTGGATCACTGGACAGCGGTGAAGAATATCCTGAAATACCTGAAAAGGACTAAGGATATGTTTCTCGTTTATAGATGTGACAAAGAGCTAGTCATAAATGGTTACGTCGATGCAAGCTTTGACACTGAAAATCTTCTGTGACAATACTGGTGCAATTGCCTTGGCAAAGGAATCCAGATTTCACAAGAGGACCAAGCACATCAAGAGATGCTTCAATTCCATCCGGGACCAAGTCCAGGTGGGAGACAAAGAGATTTGCAAGATACATACGGATCTGAATGTTGCAGACCCGTTGACTAAGCCTCCTCCACGAGCAAAACATGATCAACACCAAGGCTCCATGGGTGTTAGAATCATTACTGTGTAATCTAGATTATTGACTCTAGTGCAAGTGCGAGACTGAAGGAAATATGCCCTAGAGGCAATAATAAAGTTATTATTTATTTCCTTATATCATGGTAAATGTTTATTATTCATGCTAGAATTGTATTAACCGGAAATATAATACATGTGTGAATACATAGACAACCATAATGTCACTAGTATGCCTCTACTTGACTAGCTCGTTAATCAAAGATGGTTGTGTTTCCTAACCATAGACATGAGTTGTCATTTGATTATAGGGATCACATCATTAGGAGAATGATGTGATTGACTTGACCTATTCCATTAGCTTAGCACTTGATCGTTTAGTATGTTGCTATTGCTTTCTTCATGACGTATATATGTTCCTACAACTATGAAATCATGCAACTCCCGTTTACCGGAGGAACACTTTATGTGCTCCAAACGTCAGAACGTAACTGGGTGATGATAAAGGAGCTCTACAGGTGTCTCCGAAGGTACATGTTGAGTTGGCGTATTTCGAGATTAGGATTTGTCACTCCGATTGTCGGAGAGGTATCTCTGGGCCCTCTCGGTAATGCACATCACTATAAGCGTTGCAAGCAATGTAGCTAATGAGTTAGTTACGGGATGATGCATTATGTAATGAGTAAAGAGACTTGCCGGTGACGAGATTGAACTAGGTATTGAGATACCGATGATCGAATCTCGTGCAAGTAACATACCGATGACAAAGGGAACAACGTATGTTGTTGTGCGGTTTGACCGATAAAGATCTTCGTAGAATATGTAGGAGCCAATATGAGCATCCAGGTTCCGCTATTGGTTATTAACCGGAGACGTGTCTCGGTCATGTCTACATAGTTCTCGAACCCGTAGAGTCTGCACGCTTAAAGTTAGCTGACAGTTATATTATGAGTTCATGTGTTTTGATGTACCGAAGATAGTCCGGAGTCCCGGATATGATCACAGACATGACGAGGAGCCTATAAATGGTCGAGACATGAAGATTGATATATTGGACGACTATATTCGGACACCGGAATGGTTCCGGGGGTTATCAGATATATACCGGAGTACCAAGGGGTTACCGGAACCCCCCGAGGGGTTAATGGGCCTCGTGGGCCCAAAGTGGAGTAGAGGAGGGGCAGCCAGGGCAGCCCGCACGCTCCCTCCCCCTCTAGTCCTAATAGGACAAGGAAGGGGGCGGCGCCCCCCTTTCCTTCCTATCCTCTCTCCCTCCCTTCCCCCTCTCCTACTTGGACAAGGAAAGGAGGGAGTCCTACTCCCACTCTTGGCCGGCCGCCCCCTCTACCTTATGCAACTAGTGCATGTCAGTCGGTGGAACCGGTCTCACGTAAGCGTACGTGTAAGGTTGGTCCGGTCCGCTTCATCCCACAATACCGCTGAAGCAAGATAAGACTAGTAGCGGCAAGCAAGTTGAAAAGATCCACGCCCACAACAAAATTGTGTTCTACTCGTGCAGTAGAGAACTACACATAGACCTAGCTCATGATGCCACTTGTTGGGGAACGTTGCAGAAAATTAAAATTTTTCCTACGGTTTCACCAAGATCCATCTATGAGTTCATCTAAGCAACGAGTCAAGGGAAGAGTTTTGCATCTACATACCACTTGTAGATCGAGTGCGGAAGCGTTCAAGGGGATGGTGATGATGGAGTCGTACTCGTCGTGATTCGGATCACCGATGACCAAGTGCTGAACGGACAGCACCTCCGCGTTCAACACACGTACGGGACGGACGACGTCTCCTCCGTCTTGATCCAGCAAGGAGGAAGGAGAGGTTGAGGAAGGCAGCTCCAACGGCAGCACGACGGCGTGGTGTAGTTGGTGCAGCAGTACTCCGACAGGGCTTCGCCAAGCACGTACGGAGGAGGAGAGGTGTTGGGGAGGGGAGGGGCTGCGCCTTGGCTTGTGTGTTGCAGCCCTCCCCTCACCCCTCTATATATAGGAGGAGAGGGGCAAGGGGGCCGGCCCTCTAGGGGAAACCCTAGAGGGGGGCGGCGGCCAAAGGGAGAGGGAAAAGGGTGGCTTGCCCCCCAAGCTAGGGGGGCGCCCCCTTTAGGGTTTCCCCTCCCCTTGCCCTAGCCGCATGGGCCTAGGTGGGGAGGCGCGCCCAGCCCACTAGGGGCTGGCTCCCTCTCCCACACAGCCCATGTGGCCCCCCCCGGGAGGGGTGGCCCCACCCGGTGGACCCCCGGAACCCTTCCGGTGGCCCCGGTACAATACCGGTATGCCACCGAAACTTTCCGGTGTCCGTTTAACCACTTTCCTTATATAAATCTTTACCTCCGGACCATTCCGGAACTCCTCGTGACGTCCGGGATCTCATCCGGGACTCCGAACAACATTCGGTAATCACATACTTGTCTTCCTGATAACCCTAGCGTCACCGAACCTTAAGTGTGTAGACCCTACGGGTTCGGGAGACATGCAGACATGACCGAGACGACCTCAGGTCAATAACCAACAGCGGGATCTGGATACCCATGTTGGCTCCCACATGCTCCTCGATGTTGTCATCGGATGAACCACGATGTCGAGGATTCGATCAAACCCCGTATGCAATTCCCTTTGTCAATCGGTACGTTACATGCCCGAGACTCGATCGTCGGTATCCCAATACCTCGTTCAGTCTCGTTACCGGCAAGTCACTTTACTCGTACCGCAATGCATGATCCCGTGATCAAACACTTGGTCACCTTGAGCTCATTATGATGATGCATTACCGAGTGGGCCCAGAGATACCTCTCCGTCATACGGAGTGACAAATCCCAGTCTCGATCCGTGTCAACCCAACAGACACTTTCGGAGATACCTGTAATGCACCTTTATAGTCACCCAGTTACGTTGTGACGTTTGGTACACCCAAAGCACTCTTACGGTATCCGGGAGTTACACGATCTCATGGTCTAAGGAAGAGATACTTGACATTGGAAAAGCTCTAGCAAACGAACTAACCGACCTTTGTGCTATGCTTAGGATTGGGTCTTGTCCATCACATCATTCTCCTAATGATGTGATCCCGTTATCAACGACATCCAATGTCCATAGCCAGGAAACCATGACTATCTGTTGATCACAACGAGCTAGTCAACTAGAGGCTCACTAGGGACATATTGTGGTCTATGTATTCACACGTGTATTACGATTTCCGGATAATACAGTTATAGCATGAATAAAAGACTATTATCATGAACAAAGAAATATAATAATAACACTTTTATTATTGCCTCTAGGGCATATTTCCAACAGTCTCCCACTTGCAGTAGAGTCAATAATCTAGTTCCATTGTGATGAATCGAACACCCATAGAGTTCTGGTGTTGATCATGTTTTGCTCGCGAGAGAGGTTTAGTCAACGGATCTGCGACATTCAGATCCGTATGTACTTTGCAAATTTCTATGTCTCCATCTTGAACATTTTCACGGATGGAGTTGAAACGACGCTTGATGTGCCTGGTCTTCTTGTGAAACCTGGGCTCCTTGGCAAGGGCAATAGCTCCAGTGTTGTCACAGAAGAGTTTGATCGGCCCCGACGCATTGGGTATGACTCCTAGGTCGGTGATGAACTCCTTCACCCAAATAGCTTCATGCGCTGCCTCCGAGGCTGCCATGTACTCCGCTTCACATGTAGATCCCGCCACCACGCTCTGCTTGCAGCTGCACCAGCTTACTGCTCCACCATTCAACATATACACGTATCCGGTTTGTGACTTAGAGTCATCCAGATCTGTGTCGAAGCTAGCGTCGACGTAACCCTTTACGACGAGCTCTTCGTCACCTCCATAAACGAGAAACATGTCCTTTGTCCTTTTCAGGTACTTCAGGATATTCTTGACCGCTGTCCAGTGTTCCTTGCCGGGATTACTTTGGTACCTTCCTACCAAACTTACGGCAAGGTTTACATCAGGTCTGGTACACAGCATGGCATACATAATAGATCCTATGGCTGAAGCATAGGGGATGACACTCATCTCTTCTATATCTTTTGCCGTGGTCGGGCATTGAGCCGAGCTCAATCTCACACCTTGCAATACAGGCAAGAACCCCTTCTTGGACTGATCCATTTTGAACTTCTTCAAAATTTTATCAAGGTATGTGCTTTGTGAAAGACCTATGAGGCGTCTCGATCTATTTCTATAGATCTTGATGCCTAATATATAAGCAGCTTCTCCAAGGTCCTTCATTGAAAAACACTTATTCAAGTAGGCCTTAATGCTGTCCAAGAATTCTATATCATTTCCCATCAAGAGTATGTCATCTACATATAATATGAGAAATGCTACAGAGCTCCCACTCACTTTCTTGTAAACGCAGGCTTCTCCATAAGTCTGCATAAACCCAAACGCTTTGATCATCTCATCAAAGCGAATGTTCCAACTCCGAGATGCTTGCACCAGCCCATAAATGGATCGCTGGAGCTTGCATACTTTGTTAGCGTTCTTAGGATCGACAAAACCTTCCGGCTGCATCATATACAGTTCTTCCTTAAGATGCCCGTTAAGGAATGCCGTTTTGACGTCCATCTGCCATATCTCATAATCATAGTATGCGGCAATTGCTAACATGATTCGGACGGACTTAAGCTTCGCTACGGGAGAGAAAGTCTCATCGTAGTCAATCCCTTGAACTTGCCGATAACCCTTAGCGACAAGTCGAGCTTTATAGATGGTGACATTACCATCCGCGTCCGTCTTCTTCTTAAAGATCCATTTGTTTTCTATCGCTCGCCGATCATCGGGCAAGTCAGTCAAAGTCCATACTTTGTTTTCATACATGGATTCTATCTCGGATTTCATGGCTTCTAGCCATTTGTTGGAATCTGGGCCCGCCATCGCTTCTTCATAGTTCGAAGGTTCACCGTTGTCTAACAACATGATTTCCAGGACAGGGTTGCCGTACCACTCTGGTGCGGAACGTGTCCTTGTGGACCTACGAAGTTCAGTAGCAACTTGATCCGAAGTACCTTGATCATCATCATTATTTTCCTCTTCAGTTGGTGTAGGCATCACAGGAACATTTTCCTGAGCTGCACTACTTTCCCGTTCAAGAGGTAGTACTTCATCGAGTTCTACTTTCCTCCCACTTACTTCTTTCGAGAGAAACTCTTTTTCCAGAAAGGATCCGTTCTTGGCAACAAAGATCTTGCCCTCGGATCTTAAGTAGAAGGTATACCCAATGGTTTCCTTAGGGTATCCTATGAAGACGCATTTTTCCGACTTGGGTTCGAGCTTTTCAGGTTGAAGTTTCTTGACATAAGCATCGCATCCCCAAACTTTTAGAAACGACAGCTTAGGTTTCTTCCCAAACCATAATTCATACGGTGTCGTCTCAACGGATTTAGACGGTGCCCTATTTAAAGTGAATGTAGCTGTCTCTAGAGCGTATCCCCAAAATGATAGCGGTAAATCGGTAAGAGACATCATAGACCGCACCATATCTAATAGAGTGCGATTACGACGTTCGGACACACCGTTACGCTGAGGTGTTCCAGGCGGCGTGAGTTGTGAAACGATTCCACATTTCCTTAAGTGTGTACCAAATTCGTGACTTAAGTATTCTCCTCCACGATCTGATCGTAGGAATTTTATCTTTCGGTCACGTTGATTCTCTACCTCATTCTGAAATTCCTTGAACTTTTCAAAGGTCTCAGACTTGTGTTTCATTAAGTAGACATACCCATATCTACTCAAGTCATCAGTGAGAGTGAGAACATAACGATATCCTCCGCGAGCCTCAACACTCATTGGACCGCACACATCGGTATGTATGATTTCCAACAAGTTGGTTGCTCGCTCCATTGTTCCGGAGAACGGAGTCTTGGTCATCTTGCCCATGAGGCATGGTTCGCATGTGTCAAATGATTCATAATCGAGAGACTCTAAAAGTCCATCAGCATGGAGCTTCTTCATGCGCTTGACACCAATGTGACCAAGGCGGCAGTGCCACAAGTATGTGGGACTATCGTTATCAACTTTACATCTTTTGGTATTCACGCTATGAATATGTGTAGTATTACGCTCGAGATTCATTAAGAATAAACCATTGACCATCGGAGCATGACCATAAAACATATCTCTCATATAAATCGAACAACCATTATTCTCAGACTTAAATGAGTAGCCATCTCGTATTAAACGAGATCCAGATACAATGTTCATGCTCAAACTTGGCACTAAATAACAATTATTAAGGTTCAAAACTAATCCCGTGGGTAAATGTAGAGGTAGCGTGCCGACGGCGATCACATCGACTCTGGAACCATTCCCGACGCGCATCGTCACCTCGTCCTTCGCCAGTCTCCGCTTATTCCGCAGCTCCTGCTGTGAGTTACAAATATGAGCAACGGCACCGGTATCAAATACCCAGGAGTTACTACGAGTACTGGTAAGGTACACATCAATTACATGTATATCAAATATACCTTTAGTGTTGCCGGCCTTCTTATCCGCTAAGTATTTGGGGCAGTTCCGCTTCCAGTGACCCTTCCCCTTGCAATAAAAGCACTCAGTCTCAGGCTTGGGTCCATTCTTTGACTTCTTCCCGGCAACTGGCTTACCGGGCGCGGCAACCTCCTTGCCGTCCTTCTTGAAGTTCTTCTTACCCTTGCCCTTCTTGAACTTAGTGGTCTTATTGACCATCAACACTTGATGTTCTTTCTTGATTTCAACCTCTGCTGACTTCAGCATAGAAAATACTTCAGGAATGGTCTTTACCATCCCCTGCATATTGTAGTTCATCACAAAGCTCTTGTAGCTTGGTGGGAGCGACTGAAGGATTCTGTCAATGACTGCCTCATCAGGGAGGTTAATATTCAGCTGGGTCATACGGTTGTGCAACCCAGACATCTTGAGTATGTGCTCACTGACAGAACTATTTTCCTCCATCTTACAACTATAGAACTTGTCGGAGATGTCATATCTCTCGACCCGGGCGTGAGCTTGGAAAACTAGTTTCAGCTCCTCGAACATCTCATATGCTCCGTGATGCTCAAAACGCTTTTGGAGCCCCGGTTCTAAGCTGTAAAGCATGCCGCACTGAACGAGGGAGTAATCATCAGCACGAGACTGCCAAGCATTCATAATGTCTTGGTTCTCTGGGACGGGAGCGTCACCTAGCGGTCCTTCTAGGACATATTGTTTCCTGGCAGCTATGAGGATGATCCTCAGGTTCCGGACCCAGTCCGTATAGTTGCTGCCATCATCTTTCAGCTTGGTTTTCTCTAGGAACGCGTTGAAGTTCAAGTTGACATGAGCGTTGGCCATTTGATCTACAAGACATATTTGCAAAAGGTTTTAGACTAAGTTCATGATAATTAAGTTCATCTAATCAAATTATTGAATGAACTCCCACTCAGATTAGACATCCCTCTAGTCATCTAAGTGTTACACGATCCGAGTCGACTAGGCCGTGTCCGATCATCACGTGAGACGGACTAGTCATCGTCGGTGAACATTCTCATGTTGATCGTATCTTCCATACGACTCGTGTTCGACCTTTCGGTCTCCGTGTTCCGAGGCCATGTCTGTACATGCTAGGCTCGTCAAGTTAACCCTAAGTGTTTTTGCATGTGTAAAACTGTCTTACACCCGTTGTATGTGAACGTAAGGATCTATCACACCCGATCATCACGTGGTGCTTCGAAACGACGAACTTTAGCAACGGTGCACAGTTAGGGGGAACACTTTCTTGAAATTGTTATAAGGGATCATCTTATTTACTACCGTCATTCTAAGTAAACAAGATGCATAAACATAATAAACATCACATGCAATTATATAAAGTAGTGACATGATATGGCCAATATCATATAGCTCCTTTGATCTTCATCTTCGGGGCTCCATGATCATCTTGTCACCGGCATGACACCATGATCTCCATCATCATGATCTCCATCATCGTGTCTTCATGAAGTTGTCACGCCAACGACTACTTCTACTTCTATGACTAACACGTTTAGCAATAAAGTAAAGTAGTTTACATGGCATTCTTCAATGACACGCAGGTCATACAAAATAAAGACAACTCCTATGTCTCCTGCCGGTAGTCATACTCATCGACATGCAAGTCGTGATTCCTATTACAAGAACATGATCTCATACATCACAATATATCATTCATCATTCATCACAACTTCTGGCCATATCACATCACATGACAATTGCTGCAAAAACAAGTTAGACGTCCTCTAATTGTTGTTGCATCTTTTACGTGGCTGCAATTGGGTTCTAGCAAGAACGTTTTCTTACCTACGAATAACCACAACGTGATCTTGTCAACTTCTATTTACCCTTCATAAAGACCCTTTTCATCGAATCCGCTCCAACTAAAGTGGGAGAGACAGACACCCGCCAGCCACCTTATGCAACTAGTGCATGTCAGTCGGTGGAACCGGTCTCACGTAAGCGTACGTGTAAGGTTGGTCCGGGCCGCTTCATCCCACAATACCGCTGAAGCAAGATAAGACTAGTAGCGGCAAGCAAGTTGAAAAGATCCACGCCCACAACAAAATTGTGTTCTACTCGTGCAATAGAGAACTACGCATAGACCTAGCTCATGATGCCACTGTTGGGGAACGTTGCAGAAAATTAAAATTTTTCCTACGGTTTCACCAAGATCCATCTATGAGTTCATCTAAGCAACGAGTCAAGGGGAAGAGTTTTCATCTACATACCACTTGTAGATCGAGTGCGGAAGCGTTCAAGGGGATGGTGATGATGGAGTCGTACTCGTCGTGATTCGGATCACCGATGACCAAGTGCTGAACGGACAGCACCTCCGCGTTCAACACACGTACGGGACGGACGACGTCTCCTCCGTCTTGATCCAGCAAGGAGGAAGGAGAGGTTGAGGAAGGCAGCTCCAACGGCAGCACGACGGCGTGGTGTTGTTGGTGCAGCAGTACTCCGACAGGGCTTCGCCAAGCACGTACGGAGGAGGAGAGGTGTTGGGGAGGGGAGGGGCTGCGCCTTGGCTTGTCTGTAGCAGCCCTCCCCTCACCCCTCTATATATAGGAGGAGAGGGGCAAGGGGGCCGGCCCTCTAGGGGAAACCCTAGAGGGGGGCGGCGGCCAAAGGGAGAGGGAAAGGGGTGGCTTGCCCCCCAAGCTAGGGGGGCGCCCCCTTTAGGGTTTCCCCTCCCCTTGTCCTAGCCGCATGGGCCTAGGTGGGGAGGCGCGCCCAGCCCACTAGGGGCTGGCTCCCTCTCCCACACAGCCCATGTGGCCCCCCCGGGAGGGGTGGCCCCACCCGGTGGACCCCCGGAACCCTTCCGGTGGCCCCGGTACAATACCGGTATGCCAGCGAAACTTTCCGGTGTCCGTTTAACCACTTTCCTTATATAAATCTTTACCTCCGGACCATTCCGGAACTCCTCGTGACGTCCGGGATCTCATCCGGGACTCCGAACAACATTCGGTAATCACATACTTGTCTTCCTGATAACCCTAGCGTCACCGAACCTTAAGTGTGTAGACCCTACGGGTTCGGGAGACATGCAGACATGACCGAGACGACCTCAGGTCAATAACCAACAGCGGGATCTGGATACCCATGTTGGCTCCCACATGCTCCTCGATGTTGTCATCGGATGAACCACGATGTCGAGGATTCGATCAAACCCCGTATGCAATTCCCTTTGTCAATCGGTACGTTACATGCCCGAGACTCGATCGTCGGTATCCCAATACCTCGTTCAGTCTCGTTACCGGCAAGTCACTTTACTCGTACCGCAATGCATGATCCCGTGATCAAACACTTGGTCACCTTGAGCTCATTGTGATGATGCATTACCGAGTGGGCCCAGAGATACCTCTCCGTCATACGGAGTGACAAATCCCAGTCTCGATCCGTGTCAACCCAACAGAGACTTTCGGAGATACCTGTAGTGCACCTTTATAGTCACCCAGTTACGTTGTGACGTTTGGTACACCCAAAGCACTCTTACGGTATCCGGGAGTTACACGATCTCATGGTCTAAGGAAGAGATACTTGACATTGGAAAAGCTCTAGCAAACGAACTAACCGACCTTTGTGCTATGCTTAGGATTGGGTCTTGTCCATCACATCATTCTCCTAATGATGTGATCCCGTTATCAACGACATCCAATGTCCATAGCCAGGAAACCATGACTATCTGTTGATCACAACGAGCTAGTCAACTAGAGGCTCACTAGGGACATATTGTGGTCTATGTATTCACACGTGTATTACGATTTCCGGATAATACAGTTATAGCATGAATAAAAGACTATTATCATGAACAAAGAAATATAATAATAACACTTTTATTATTGCCTCTAGGGCATATTTCCAACAGTACTATCGTTGTGGTTTTGATTGCGTAGTTAAGAACGGTTCTTGCTAAGCCCGTAGCAGCCACGTAAAACTTGCAACAACAAAGTAGAGGACGTCTAACTTGTTTTTGTAGGGCATGTTGTGATGTGATATGGTCAAGACGTGATGCTATATTTTATTGTATGAGATGATCATGTTTTGTAACCGAGTTATCGGCAACTAGCAGGAGCCATATGGTTATCGCTTTATTGTATGCAATGCAATCGCTCTGTAATTGCTTTACTTTATCACTAAGCGGTAGCGATAGTCGTAGAAGCAATAGTTGGCAAGATGACAACGATGCTACGATGAAGATCAAGGTGTCGCATCGGTGACGATGGTGATCACAAGTTCAAGATGATGATGGCCATATCATATCACTTATATTGATTGCATGTGATGTTTATCCTTTATGCATCTTATTTTGCTTTGATTGACGGTAGGATTATAAGATGATCTCTCAGTAAATTTCAAGGTATAAGTGTTCTCCCTGAGTATGCACCGTTGCGAAAGTTCTTCGTGCTGAGACACCACGTGATGATCGGGTGTGATAGGCTCTACGTTCAAATACAACGGGTGCAAAACAGTTGCACCGGCGGAATACTCAGGTTAAACTTGACAAGCCTAGCATATACAAATATGGCCTCGGAACACTGAGACCAAAAGGTCGAGCGTGAATCATATAGTAGATATGATCAACATAGTGATGTTCACCATTGAAAACTACTCCATCTCACGTGATGATCGGACATGGTTTAGTTGATTTGGATCACGTAATCACTGAGATGATTAGAGGGATGTCTATCTAAGTGAGAGTTCTTAAGTAATATGATTAATTGAACTTAAATTTATCATGAACTTCGTACCTGATAGTATTTTTGCTTGTCTATGTTTGTTGTAGATAGATGGCTCGTGTTGTTGTTCCGTTAAATGTTAATGCGTTCCTTGAGAAAGCTAAGTTGAAAGATGATGGTAGCAATTACACGGACTGGGTCCATAACTTGAGGATTATCCTCATTGTTGCATAGAAGAATTACGTCCTGGAAGCACCGCTGGATGCCAGGCCTGCTGCAGATGCAACTGACGACGTTAAGAACGTCTGGCAGAGCAAAGCTAATGACTACTCGATAGTTCAGTGTGCCATGTTTTATGGCTTAGAACCGGGACTTCAACGATGTTTTGAATGTCATGGAGCATATGAGATGTTCCAGGAGTTGAAGTTAATATTTCAAGCAAATACCCGTATTGAGAGATATGAAGTCTCCAATAAGTTCTATAGCTGCAAGATGGAAGAGAATAGTTCTGTCAGTGAACATATACTCAAAATGTCTGGGTATAATAATCACTTGATTGAACTGGGAGTTAATCTTCCTGATGATAGTGGCATTGACAAAATTCTTCAATCACTGTCACCGAGCTACAAGAGCTTTGTGATGAACTATAATATGCAAGGGATGGACAAGACTATTCCCGAGCTCTTCGCAATGCTAAAAGTTGCAGAGGTTGAAATCAAAAAGGAGCATCAAGTGTTGATGGTCAATAAGACCACCAGTTTCAAGAAAAACAATAAAGGGAAGAAGAAGGGGAACTTCAAGAAGAATGGCAAACAAGTTGCTGCTCAAGAGAAGAAACCCAAATCTGGACCTAAGCCTGAGACTGAGTGCTTCTACTGTAAGCAGACTGGTCACTAGAAGCGGAACTGCCCCAAGTATTTGGCGGATAAGAAGAATGGCAAGGTGAACAAATGTATATGTGATATACATGTTATTGATGTGTACCTTACTAATGCTCGCAGTAGCACCTGGGTATTTGATACTGGTTCTGTTGCTAATATTTGCAACTCGAAACAGGGACTACGGATTAAGCGAAGATTGGCTAAGGACGAGGTGACGATGCGCGTGGGAAATGGTTCCAAAGTCAGTGTGATCGCGGTCGGAACGCTACCTCTACATCTACCTTCGGGATTAGTTTTAGACCTAAATAATTGTTATTTGGTGCCAGCATTAAGCATGAACATTATATCTGGATCTTGTTTGATGCGAGACGGTTATTCATTTAAATCAAAGAATAATGGTTGTTCTATTTATATGAGTAATATCTTTTATGGTCATGCACCCTTGAAGAGTGGTCTATTTTTATTAAATCTCGATAGTAGTGATACACATATTCATAATGTTGAAGCCAAAAGATGCAGAGTTGATAATGATAGTGCAACTTATTTGTGGCACTGCCGTTTGGGTCATATTGGTGTAAAGCGCATGAAGAAACTCCATACTGATGGACTTCTGGAATCACTTGATTATGAATCACTTGGTACTTGCGAACTGTGCCTCATGGGCAAGATGACTAAAACGCCGTTCTCCGGAACTATGGAGCGAGCAAAAGATTTGTTGGAAATCATACATA
Source organism: Triticum aestivum (assembly GCF_018294505.1). NCBI lineage: Eukaryota > Viridiplantae > Streptophyta > Magnoliopsida > Poales > Poaceae > Triticum > Triticum aestivum. Next base: position 76,272,686 of record NC_057798.1, read on the forward strand.
CTGATGTATGTGCTCCAATGCACATTGAGGCTCGCGGCGGGTATCGTTATTTTCTCACCTTCACAGATGATTTGAGCAGATATGGGTATATCTACTTAATGAAACATAAGTCTGAAACATTTGAAAAGTTCAAAGAATTTCAGAGTGAAGTGAAAAATCATCGTAACAAGAAAATAAAGTTTCTATGATCTGATCGTGGAGGAGAATATTTGAGTTACGAGTTTGGTTTATATTTGAAACAATGCGGAATAGTTTCGCAACTCACGCCACCCGGAACACCACAACGTAATGGTGTGTCCGAACGTTGTAATCATACTTTACTAGATATGGTGCGATCTATGATGTCTCTTACTAATTTACCGCTATCATTTTGGGGTTATGCTTTAGAGACATCTGCATTCACGTTAAATAGGGCACCATCAAAATCCGTTGAGACGACGCCTTATGAACTGTGATTTGGCAAGAAACCAAAGTTGTCGTTTCTTAAAGTTTTGGGCTGCGATGCTTATGGAAAGAAACTTCAACCAGATAAGCTCGAACCCAAATCGGAGAAATGTGTCTTCATAGGATACCAAAGGAGACTATTGGGTACACCTTCTATCACAAATCTGAAGGCAAGACTTTTGTTGCTAAATTTGGATCCTTTCTAGAGAAGTAATTTCTCTCGAAAGAAATGAATGGGAGGAAAGTATAACTTGATGAGGTAACTGTACCTGCTCCCTTATTGGAAAGTAGTTCATCACAAAAACCGGTTCCTGTGACGACTACACCGATTAGTGAGGAAGCTAATGATATTGATCATGAAACTTTAGATCAAGTTACTACCGAACCTCGTAGGTCAACCAGAGTAAGATCCACACCAGAGTGGTACGGTAATCCTATTTTGGGGGTCATGTTACTTGACCATGGCGAACATACGAACTATGAGGAAGCGATGATGAGCCCAGATTCCGCAAAATGGCTTGAGGCCATGAAATCTGAGATGAGATCCATGTATGAGAACAAAGTATGGACTTTGGTTGACTTGCCCGATGATCGGCAAGCCATCGAGAATAAATGGATCTTCAAGAAGAAGACTGACGCTGATGGTAATGTTACTATCTTCAAAGCTCGACTTGTTGTGAAAGATTTTCGACAAGTTCAAGGGGTTGACTACGATGAGACTTTCTCACCCATAGCGATGCTTAAGTCTGTCCGAATCATGTTAGCAATTGCCGCATTTTATGATTATGAAATATGGCAAATGGATGTCAAAACTGCATTCATGAATGGATTTCTAGAAGAAGAGTTGTATATGATGCAACCTGAAGGTTTTGTCGATCCAAAAGGTGCTAACAAAGTGTGCAAGCTCCAACGATCCATTTATGGACTGGTGCAAGCCTCTCGGAGTTGGAATAAACGCTTTGATAGCGTGATCAAAGCATATGGTTTTATGCAGACTTTTGGAGAAGCCTGTATTTACAAGAAAGTGAGTGGGAGCTCTGTAGCATTTCTGATATTATATGTAGACGACATATTGTTAATTGGAAATGATATAGAATTTCTAGAAAGCATAAAAGGATACTTGAATAAAAGTTTTTCAATGAGAGACCTCGGTGAAGCTGCTTATATATTATGCATCAAGATCTATAGAGATAGATCAAGACGCTTAACTGGACTTTCACAAGGCACATACCTTGACAAAGTTTTGAAAAAGTTCAAAATGGATCAAGCAAAGAAAGGGTTATTGCCTATATTACAAGGTGTGAAGTTGAGTCAGACTCAATGCCCGACCATAGCAGAAGATAGAGAGAAAATGAAAGATGTTCCCTATGCTTCAGCCATAGGATCTATCATGTATGCAATGTTGTGTACCAGACCTGATGTATGCTTAGCAATAAGTTTAGTAGGGAGGTACCAAAGTAATCCAGGAGTGGATCACTGGACAGCGGTCAAGAATATCCTGAAATACCTGAAAAGGACTAAGGATGTGTTTCTCGTTTATGGAGGTGACAAAGAGCTAGTCGTAAATGGTTACGTCGATGCAAGATTTGACACTTATCCGGACGATTCTAAATCACAAACCGGTTACGTGTTTATATTGAACGGTGGAGCTGTCAGTTGGTGCAGTTCTAAACAAAGCGTCGTGGCGGGATCTACATGAAGGAGTCTGGATGAAGGAGTTCATATCCGATCTAAGTGTCATACCTAGTGCACCGGGACCAATGAAAATCTTCTGTGACAATACTGGTGCAATTGCCTTTGCAAAGGAATCCAGATTTCACAAGAGGACCAAGCACATCAAGAGACGCTTCAATTCCATCCGGGACCAAGTACAGGTGGGAGACATAGAGATTTGCAAGATACATACGGATCTGAATGTTGCAGACCCGTTGACTAAGCCTCTTCCACGAGAAAAACATGATCAACTCCAAGGCTCCATGGGTGTTAGAATCATTACTGTGTAATCTAGATTATTGACTCTAGTGCAAGTGGGAGACTGAAGGAAATATGCCCTAGAGGCAATAATAAAGTTATTATTTATTTCCTTACATCATGATAAATGTTTATTATTCATGCTAGAATTGTATTAACCGGAAACATAATACATGTGTGAATACATAGACAAACATAATGTCACTAGTATGCCTCTACTTGACTAGCTCGTTAATCAAAGATGGTTGTGTTTCCTAACCATAGACATGAGTTGTCATTTGATTAACGGGACCACATCATTAGGAGAATGATGTGATTGACTTGACCCATTCCGTTAGCTTAGCACTTGATCGTTTAGTATGTTGCTATTGCTTTCTTCATGACTTATACATGTTCCTACAACTATGAGATTATGCAACTCCTGTTTACTGGAGGAACACTTTGTGTGCTACCAAATGTCACAACGTAACTGGGTGATTATAAAGGAGATCTACAGGTGTCTCCGAAGGTACATGTTGAGTTGGCGTATTTCGAGATTAGGATTTGTCACTCCGATTGTCGGAGAGGTATCTCTGGGCCCTCTCGGTAATGCACATCACTATAGGCCTTGCAAGCAATATAGCTAATGAGTTAGTTGCGGGATGGTGCATTACGTAACGAGTAAAGAGACTTGCCGGTAACGAGATTGAACTAGGTATTGAGATACCGACGATCGAGTCTCGGGCAAATAACATACCGATGACAAAGGGAACAACGTATGTTGTTATGTGGTTTGACCGATAAAGATCTTCGTAGAATATGTAGGAGCCAATATGAGCATCCAGGTTCCGCTATTGGTTATTGACCGGAGACGTGTCTTGGTCATGTCTACATAGTTCTCGAACCCGTAGGGTCCACACGCTTAAAGTTAGACGACAGTTATATTATGAGTTCATGTATTTTGATGTACCAAAGATAGTTAATTTGGAGTCCCGGATATGATCACGGACATGACGAGGAGTCTCGAAATGGTCGAGACATGAAGATTGATATATTGGACGACTATATTCGGACACCGGAATGGTTCCGTGGGTTATCGGATATATATACCGGAGTACCGGGGGGTTACCGGAACCCCCCGAGGGGTTTAATGGGCCTCATGGGCCCAAAGTCGAGTAGATGAGGGGCGGCCAGGGCAGGCCGCGCGCCCCCTCCCCCTCTAGTCCGAATAGGACAAGGAGGGGCGGGGCCTCCCTTTCCTTCCTCTCCTCTCTCCCCTTCCTTCCCCCTCTCCTACTTGGACAAGGAAAGGAGGGAGTCCTACTCCCGGTGGGAGTAGGACTCCTCCTGGCGCGCCCCCTCCCCCTTGCTCCTTTATATACGGGGGCAGGGGGCACCTCTAGACACAACAATTGATCATTGATCTTTTAGCCATGTGCGGTGCCCCCTTCCACCATAGTCCTGCTCGATAATATTGTAGCGGTGCTTAGGCGAAGCCCTGCGTCGGTAGAACATCATCATCATCATCACGCCGTCATGCTGACGGAACTCTCCCTCGACACTCGGCTGGATCGGAATTCGAGGGACGTCATCGAGCTGAATGTGTGCAAGAACTCGGAGGTGCCGTGCTTTCGGTGCTTGATCGGTCGGGCCGTGAAGACGTACAACTACATCAACCGCGTTGTACTAACGCTTGCGCTTTCGGTCTACGAGGGTACGTGGACAACACTCTCCCCTCTCGTTGCTATGCATCACCATGATCTTGCGTGTGCATAAATTTTTTTTTGAAATTACTGTGGCGATCTATTTATTTAACATAGTGGCTGTGGCGATCTGTTTATTTAACACAGTACAGATGCATGCACTCATGCCTATGCCTATGAACGCACACACGCACGGCCTCATGCGCATCGTGCGCGCCATCGGCGCGGCTGGCCGGATCGCGCACGCTCGTTGCTATTAGAGAGTTTCCAAAGAGTAGTTGCTCGTACGTGCATGTAGGATGTAGCCGGTGCATGCGGTTAGTGGCCAATGTGATGGTTAGTTAAGAGTACGAGACTGCAGTGTGGCCGTGTGTACTTAAGAAGTTGTAGTCCCGTACGTCAAGTTCGTGTGGGATCAGTTTGAGCTGAATAGAAAACGCCGGGCGTTCGTCGCCGGGTCTCGAGTTCGTCTCCTTCCGTCCGGAGGAGGCACAGCCGTGGTCAGTGCACACATACTCCGCGATGTTGAAGAGGTCCACCTACACGCGGGTCACCCCGGCGCCGGGCAAGGTAGGACTGCATGGATGGCTTCATAGAGCTTGCGGTGCGGCAGCACGGGCCGATACCGCCCTCCACGATGCAGTCCACGGCAAGGTCGTCCACGCCACGCCGGGGGAGAGGCGCCACCCGGCTCGAGACGACGGTGCCCCGTGATGTCGCGCCATCCTTCCCAAATCTGACAATCTTTTACCGAAACTGTATCCGTTACGATCACGTTACCGTGGGCTACTCGGTTTCGTAGCGATCGCGTTTCTGTTTCTGGCCGGTTCCCCCGTTCAATCCCTATATACTTCCTACTTCCGCGGCGCTGAGCTCACTCCACCCCACGGCACCAACGCCACCCACGACCACGCCAATGCAGATCTTCGTCAAGACCATCACCGGGCAGACTCTCACCCTCGAGGTCAAGGGCACCGACACCGTCGACGCAATCAAAGCTCAGATCCAGGACAAGCAAGGGATCGCCGGCACCGCCTCCGAGGACCCGCACCAGCTGCCGTCTCTCGTCTTCGCCGGGAAGCAGCTAGACGAGGAGGACGGCCGGACGCTGGCCGACTACGGCATCGGCAAGGAGTCGACGCTGCACCACGTGCTCGGCCTCCGCGGCGGCTTCCGGCAACGAAGCTGGTACCCCCACATCAACCCCACCCTCCTAGCGCTTGCGCTCCGCTACAACGAGAACAAGATGATCTGCCGCAAGTACGTATACATACACACCTATCGTATACATGCTTGATATTTTCATCTCCGTCCTAAGTTTTCTGCGACCGCACCCCCATTGATTCATATTATCATATACAGGTGCTATGGACGTCTTCCTCCGGGGGCTACCAACTGCCGCAAGAAGAAGTGTGGCCACACCAATGACGTATGTATTTCTCTCTCTTCATATTAGCTCCGTCCGAAAATACTTATCATCAAAATAAATAAATAAAAGATGTATCTAAGCGTATCTTAGTTACGTCTCTTTTTATCTATTTTGATGACAAGTATTTTCGGACGAAGGGAGTACGAGTTTTTGTTGCCAATAACGTCCTACCTCGTAACATATTTTTTTCTTCTTCAGCTAAGGCCGAAGAAACGTTTCGATGGTAGAGCAGGTTTACGGGGGAAATAGTGACACCCATATGATGTACCTACCACAAAGCGACCATAAGGACCGATTATATATGCTTCCCTCTACACCCACCAGTGTGCAGCATGTCCTGCTTGGCATATATTCTTGAAGCACCTCGTGCGCTTTGCCCCATAATGCCCGTGTACAATTGCACTTTTTCTTAATAATATCTAGCATTCCGAGGACATTGTCATAATGTATTTTTGTTGTTTATTTTAGTACTCAACATGACTTTACAAATTATGATGCATCTCCTACTTGTCACATAAGTTCTTTCAAGTTCTTTCCAGCAAGTCAAATGGTTACAGCATCATATATTTCATTAATAGTTGAAAGCACCTACAATTATAGTTCCACACATGGCGAATTTGGCTGATAGTTCGTACATGCAAAATATTTTGGCTATTACTATAGCATGGTAGGAACCACAGCATAAGTCACTCGAGACAAAAGAACTGCAAAGAAAATATTGCGAATTGAGTTGATAGTTCTAGTTACAGTGCATTTTTTAGTAATACAACACGTAAACATTGAACAAATCACGAAGCAAAAAAAGGTGAGAAAACGGTGCACCACGTCACGCTTCGACGCGTGTATCGCGTTGCCCTCCAGTGCTAGGTGCAGCCATTTGGCGACGGGGCGAGCTCCTCCAAGTCATGCTAAAAGACTACTAAGAGCCTGTTTCGGACTGCTCTGATCCTTAAAATTCAGCTCCGCTCCAGAAAATTCAAGGTAGCTCCATGATATACCGCTCCGCAAAAAAACTAGAATCTCGGGTACAACTCCTAGTTTTTTATGAAGCTCTTGAGGGGGTGCTCCAAAAAACTCTAGAAGTTGGAGTTGAGGGGAAATTACCCACCACTGCCATCAATAAGTGGATACCTCTTCGTTTCTCCTCCCTCATCCAATGAAATAGATCCTTCCACCAAATTTCTCATTCTTGAAGCTGGCGCTACATGAAAACCAATCATTCTCTTTGATAGTGCTACAACTTCTATATGAAACTGCTCCAAATTGATGGTGGAGTGAAACTGATTTTGGTGAAGCGGACCAGTCCCAAACAAGCCCTAAGTAACTAATTCAACGAATACGGAGATGACAAAATGGTTGAAGAAAAAACCAGTTGTTCGCACCTTCCCCTAAAGTTCTTTATTTAACTACATGTAGTTCTTGACATGTGTGTACTCTCTAAACCTCTCACAAGATATTGCTTACACTCACATGTTTTAGAATATACTAACAAGATATATATTTTTCCGACATAGGGCGCTTTTATCATCTTAAAATGTACCATCAGGCGTATACAAAGCATTATGAGTAACACCCGGCCTATGCATAACTAAGATGCACATAGCCAAATCCAATAGTCTGACGAAAATTCATGAAATAAAAATCAACAAATCGGCAACAATAAAGTCCTATAGACCTACAATGTACCTACGTCGAAGGAGGTGGTGGATCAATTCATAGGTTATGCTGCCATCCATATTTGAAAAAAAACACCTCGGTAGCCACATGCTCCAATCGTGTACACACTGTCTTGAACAACAGTTGGTGCATCACATCCTTGGCAAAAAGTAGTAATAATTGACAAGCCGGCACACATACTAGTGATGAAGAAACAATTGTTTCCTTCACAAGTCCGCAGAAATCAGTCGAGACCAAATAGATTTTCATGCAAGTGAGGATTAACAATTCAAATATTTATCTCATTGTCGCTTCTAACTGTTATGAACTTTATTGGTGACAGGCAGCGCTCGAGAGTTGAAATAGATTTTCATGCAGCGAGGGAAGAAATCATGTACAGGCAGCGCTCGAGAGTTGATTGGTTGCGTGCGGGGACCAAAACACCAAGTATTTTTATAACAGAGCCTCCGATCGCAAACGAAAAAATACAGTTAAGGCACTAAGGCGTGAGGATGGTTCGAGATGCATGGTAAACGAAGAGATGGCTGCAGGTTTTTATGAGAATCTCTTTACGTCCGAGGGATCAACAGGAGCCAACACTTTACTTCAGAATATCGAGAGTGTAGTCACTGATGATATGAATGCATCACTTGTATCTATGATAACTGATGAGGAGATAGCACTACTACAAAAACAGCTATAGCTAATATGAACACTAATGGTGCACTGTACATGTGGTGTGTCATTACTAAATACTAATAGCGCACCATGTGTTGGTGCGTCATTAGTGTGCAAATACTAATGGCGCACCACATCCACGGTGCGTCATTAGTAATATTTTTTTAATTTTTTTTAAACTACTAATGGCGCACCGTGGGAGTAGTGCGCCATTACTAGTTCAACTAGTAATGGCGCACCACTCCCACGGTGCGTCATTAGTAATTATGTTTCAAAAAAAATTCAATATTTTTTATTTTTATTTTTTAAACTACTAATGGCGCACCGTGGGAGTGGCGCACCATCCCACAGTACGCCATTAGTAATTTGGCCCAAACATTCCCCCGAATGCACCCCCCCCCCCCCGCGTGGACCGCCTTTTCAGTTTCAAAAAAAATAAAAAAAATGATAGAAATGTCAAATAAATAAAAGAAAATAAGATTCCCATGTGATATGTGGTCTAGTTGTTAGCAAAATTTACAAACATGAATTTTCGACTTTTTTGCAAAATCTCTCGAGAATTTGTAAAAATGGGCATAACTTTTGCATACGAACTCGGATGAAAAAGTTTTTTATATGAAAAATCATCTACTCAAAAAGTTACATCTGATTTAATTGGGGGAACGTCGTTAAACATTTTCAAAATCCTCAAAAACCTAACAGAAAAAAAGATATGGGGCTTTTAAGATCTGGAGAGGCAAAAAAATTTAAAAAAATTCAAACTTACTAATGGCGCACCTGCCCATGGTGCGCCATTACTATCTTCCCGCCTTCAAAATTCAAAATAAATAAAAAAAATAAAAAAAAGTTACTAATGGCGCACCTGGCCATGGTGCGCCATTAGTATCTTCCCGCCTTGAAAATTCAAAATAAATAAAAAAATAAAAAAAATAGTAATGGCGCACCTGCCCACGGTGCGCCATTACTATGCCGTATATATGGCTGGGCGTGTCCTCTCGTCCTTACCTCTTCATTCTTCTCCTCCACTCCACCTCTCCTCCACTCCATCTCCTCCTCTCCTCCACTCCATCTTCCCTTCTCTCCTCCACCATACTACCCTCCTCCTCTCCGGCGACCTCCTCCTCCTCCTCTCCGGCGACCTCCTCCTCCCTCCTCTCCTCCCCTCCCCTTCCCTCACGGTTTCTACTCCCTCCTCTCCGGTGAGCTCCTCCTCCCTCATCTCTGGTGAGCTCCTCCTCCCTCCTCTTCGGTGAGCTCCTCCTCCCTCCTCTCCCCCCATCCCCTCATGGTTTCTCCTTCCTCCTCTCCGATGCTCCGATGAACTCCTCTCCAGCGACCTCCTCCTCCTCTCCGGTGATGTAGGCGAGCGCCTCTATGGTCACCTCCTCCTCCTCCTCTCCGGCAAAAGAACACGGCAAAAGAACGTACAAAATCCAAAAACGGGAACAAAATTTGAAATAATATCGTGCAAAAAACGAGCAAAAAAAGGAGCAAAAAATGGGCAAAAAATCGCGATCCAGATCCAAATTCAAAATTCAAAAATAGCAATGGCGGACGGTGGGGGTTAGACGGTGCGCCACTACTATTTTCCCGCCTTCAAAATTCAAAAATATTAATGGCGCACCGTGGCCTATACTAATGGCGCACCAGTGGCCTATACTAATGGCGCACCGTGGCCTATACTAATGGCACACCAGTGGTGCACCATTAGTATACCAGATACTAATGGCGTACCACTAAAAAATACTAGTAGCGTGGTACTAGTGGCGCACCAGTAGTGCGCCATTAGTAGGCAAAACTGGTGCGCCACTAGTAGGCCTTTTCCTAGTAGTGTAGAGGTGGCCCTATTTCAGATGGGTCCGACGAAGGCTCCGGGACCAGATGGACTACCCGTTTTGTTTTATCAACGACACTGGTTGTTAGTAAGGGAAGATGTTTGCAGAGCTGTGAGAGAATTTTTGAGTGGGGTAGCAGCCCCTGATGCCTTTAATGCACTAGTAGAAAAAGGCCCATTTGTCCCGGTTCAAGTAAATTGCCCAAAACCACCAGATTTCTGGCTAGGCTACTCCAAAACCACAGCTTTTGCCGAAAATCACAAAAAACCACCAACTCTACGGCAAGTGAGTAACAAATCACACTAATTTGGAACTGAACTGTGTCTAACAGTGGATCTGACAAGGGGACCCACATGTCAAACTGATTTGCCATGCCTACATGCCAATATGCTGAGACGAATGATGGGCCCCGTTAGTCAGCCCCTCATCTTTTTTCACCCATTTTTCTTCCACGTCGCGTCCCCTACCCCCCGCACCTCCGTCTCCTATCCTAGCACTGCGCCTGTCAGGCGACCTCCAACTCCGGCGAGTCGGCAACCGCACTCGCAGCCGCAGGACAGATCAACCCCTGACTCCTTCATTTTTCTTCTGTTCTCCTCCTTTTTCTTCCCCCTAATCTCTCGATCTCTCATGGTGAACAGAACACGGACACCATGGCTCAGATCGAGCTCGAGCTCGGCTTTGGAAGACCCACCGTGCCGTCCATGGCCAGATCTGGCGACCCCGTAGCCTCGACTACCCTGTCGTTCCCCGCCTCCTCCACGGCCGCGTGGCGGCGGTGTTGCAGGTGCGGGGCGGTGGCGCTACAGGCGCGACGCGGGATGGCGGCGGGCGAGGTTGGCGACGCTGCAGGTGCAGGGCAGCGGCGTTGCAGGCGAACGCGTGATGGCAGCGCTGCAGTTGCGGGTGCGGGATAGCGGCAGAGGGCAGGAGCGTTGCATGCGCGGGACGCCAGCGCTTCAGTCGTGGGTGTGAGATGGCGGCGCAGGGCAGTGGTGTTGCATGCATGGGACTGAGCTCGACCTCCAGCCGCCGGTGGAGTTGGTGAGAACGGAAGGGAGAGAAATTTGAGGAGGAAGAAGAAGGTGTGAGGCAGACAAGTGGGACCCTTGTCCACCTCACCGGGTCAAACATTGACTTCGCCACATTAGTCTAGACCTATGGCTCTCACCCGACAGTTTTGCTATTAACGCAACTAAGTTTTGAATCAGTGGATTTTGTTATTCACTTGACGCAGAAGTGATGGTTTTTCGTTACTTTTGACCAAGTTGGTGGTTTTGGAGTACCCTAGCCAGAAATCTGGTGGTTTTGGGCAATTAACTCTCCCGGTTCATAAGGCCCATTTGTCCCTGTTGTCGAACCGGGACTAAAGTGTCAGTACTAAAGCCCAACACCTTTAGTCCCGGTTCGCCCACGAACCGGGACAGATGGGGCTCCACGTGGCTGTTGTGTCTTGCCCAGTTAGGAGGGCCTTTTGTCCCGGTTGGTGGCACCAACCGGGACCAAAAGGCATCCACGCGTCAGCAGTTCAGAGGCTGGGGTTTTTGTTTTTTTCTGAAGGGGGGTGGGGTTTTTGGGGGTTTTATAGGGTTAATTTAGGGGTTTCATATATTGTGTTAGCTAGCTAATAGAGAGAAGTGTCCTCTTATCTCCGTGCTTGATCGACGCTATGTACTATACTTATAGAGAGGACTCGACACGCTAGCTAGCTAGTAAGGAAACCGTTAAAGTGCAGAAGATCGTCATGAACATATACAGAGAGAAGTTATCGACCTCTCCTTCTCCGAGAGATTGGTCAAACAACAAGTTTTCATATATCTATCCGACACTACTGGCTACATATATACAATATAATATCTCTTACAATCCCCTAACATCTGAACTCAAGTTCCATATGGTATTCTCCGTCTTTGTCGATGACGTGGTCAAGAAAGAATCCCGCCAATTCCTCTTGAATTGCTCGTATGCGATCTTGTGGTAGGAGTTCATCCCGCATCTGAAACATCTAATTTGAAGAAGGGGGTCAATACATATACATATATATATATATATATGTATATGTATATATATATATGAATGAAACTCAACACAAATGATGGTAATAAAATAAAATTGTGAATATTATTGCTTACGCACTTCATATTATTTTTTAGAGTAGCCTCGCTCATAGATCGTGTGGCGGATGAACTCGCAAATGTAGTATCCACAGTAATTGTTCCCGGGTTCCTGTCACAACCACTTTACAAGAAATAGAGGTCAATCAAACTGATAAGCAAGCCTGCTAAATGGTATTGATGAAACTAGCTAGAATAAATGGGAGATGCGCGGAACTAGCTAGTAGTACTTACTTTCGGGTGGTTAAATCGCAGCTCCGCCGGCAGTCCCGGAGCTTCTGCGGTGAACTTTTTCCAAACCCTGCCAAACAAAGAAAAATATTACTTGATATCAGGAAATGAACAAAGTTGCCGATATGGTGCGATAATGATCGATTGAACTTACTTCTCGAGCATTTTAGTCATGGTGGCATAATCCTCGGGATTTTTTCTTTTCGAGTCTATGACGGTTACTAGTCCCTGCTCAAGCTTAATCTCTAGCAGAATAAAGTGGAAGCTGCGCACGCATACATAACTCATCAACATTACATTACTATAACCTCAAGTAATAAGGGAAACCAAATATGCACAAGACAGTAACACTCACTTGAATTCGTAAGGAAAGAGTATTGTATCTTTGTTTTGATTTCAAAGTAACGATCGTATCAAGTTGGCCTCGGTTTCTTTGGCATCATGTTTAACATTCCATTCATCCATGAGATTTGTGTTAATGAACCCAATATCACCGATTTGTCATTTCTTCAATTAGGCGATCTTCAATTTGCATAATATAGTTAGGATAATTATATATACATGCAATGAAAGAGCTGAGCTATATATAGAGACTTAATTACATAAGTAGTACTTATAGACAGTAGCAAGTGATGATTGTTTTATTGAAGGCCATTTGATTGAAAAACTGGAAGAACTCCTCATATGGAACAGACAACAGATCAATTCCAACGAGGTCGTGCTCCTCTTTAACTCTCATCATCAAAGTATCCTTCCCAGACTTTCTGCAGATGTCCATGTACCAATCATGGAATCTTCGCATCATCATTGTTAGAGGAGGATGACCAGGTTTGACGAGAGGCTTCCTGTGCCGGAATTTGAATGTGTTCACCTCCATTGTATGAAAAAGTGCATCGTCGGGCATGTAATCTCCAGGATTGGTACCACGCAGCATCCCCGAAAGATTAGCGACGATATCGCTAGACACCTTGAGCGGGGGGCACGATTGCTTTGCTTGTTCGCCGAACTAGGGAATTTTTTCCCACTTCTTTGTTCTGCTAACCTTTGATCAGTGCAAGTACTTCCCGACCACTCCGCTTCGTTATATGTCCTTTAAATAATGCGTTCATAGTTGGTTTGCGGTGGAGGCGGTGATGGTCGCTTCAGGGCATCCAAAGTGCGCTTCGCTTTCATCGGATCTATCTTCTCCTCCGGAGGTGGATGTTTCTTAGCTTTTAATGTTTCAAAGAAGTCCTTCACTTGGGACTCACAGATCTTCTGGCTTTCATCCTTGCTCCTATCGTATGGTAACTTCTCTAGGGGCTTGAGAGATGATGGACCGAATCTATATTGCCTCCCGCCTCTGGCTATACTGCTAGACACCAGAGCAGCCGGAGCGGTTGCGGCTGTCTTCTTTCATTGCTTACGAGGCGGAGAAGAAGGAGGCGGACTACTACGATGTGCCGGAGCAGTCGGAGCGGCGGCGTCTGTGTTCCGCCGTCGCTGTTGCTTATGAGGCAGCGAAGGAGGAGGTAGGCTGATCGAACCTGCCGGAGCAGGCGGAGAAGGAGGCATAGTACAGCCGCTCTCACACGCCGGAGCAAGGAGGCGGAGTGCCCTGATCACACGCTAGAGGAGGAGGAAGAGGCAGAGTGCCCAGCTGACTCACCGGAGGCGTGAAGTTCAGAAGCTTGATGTGCTCCTTCCACTATAGATAAGGAGTCTTCAGAGAAAGACCCAGTTGAGTCTCCCCTTCACCTATAGGGAGGTCAAGCTGGAGCTCCTCAAATTCATCCGTTATTTCATCCACCATCACAGCAGCATAGCCTTGTGGAATCGTACGGCAATGAAAAGTTGCTTCGGCTGAAGGAGGGAACACAGAGCGATAGCTGCCTTGACTTTGAGGTTCTGCCATTGCGTCATAAGCTGGCACTAGTGTGAATCCGTGATGAAATCCATGGGGTAGCTAGGACCCATGAAGTCAGGCTGCTAAACGAGCTCGGTGGAAGCCACGTTGCTTCTCCGCTAAGGTGGCGGGGTAGCTTGGGCGGGATCTCGCTGGTTCTCAACAGCTTGTCGTTCCTCTAGCTTTCGTACCCTTGCCTGAAGCTTCTGCAGCTCGCTCAGCTCCACTTTCCTCCTCCTCTCTTGGGTTTTGTAACCGCCTAAGTTGGGAAACCCAACCTTCCACGCAACGGAGCCCGGCGTGCCTCGTGTTCCTCTAGGGTGCTCAGGATTCCTGAGGGCCTTTGTGAGCTCATCGTTCTCTCTGTTGGGAACGAACGTCCCTTCCTACGCTGCCTTGATTGCTTCCTGAAGCTTCGTGATGGGTGTTGCAAGTTGCTCGGCCGTCCAACAGCACTTCCCTGTTTCAGGGTCCAAAGTTCCCCCAACCCTGAAGAACCAAGTCCTTGAACGGTCTGGCCAGTGCAATGTCTCTGGTTCGACCCCTTTAGCAATCAGGTCCTACTCAGCCTTGTCCCACAACGGCCGGGCTTTGAGGTAGCCACCTGACCCCGTGCGATGGTGATGCTCCTTCTTTGTAGCATCTTGTTAATCGCTGACATCTTCTTACTCTTCTCCGATGTCTTGTGGGCCACAAATTCGGGCCAGTGAACTCTTATCTTCTCAAATCGGTCGGTGAATTCTGGAGTCTTGTTTTTGTCAACATAAATTAATTTCAACTCATTCTTCCACCTCCTGAATAGACCTGCCATATTCTTGAGAGCATTAGCCTTGACCAATGGCTCTATAACTGGCTTATCCGGATCCTCCTCTACCGGCAGGGTGAAATTTTCCTTCAATGCGGTCCAAAGATCATCTTTCTGTCTATCTTTGACAAAAGAAACTTGCGGGTCTTCCTTCTTAGGCTTATGCCATTGGTGGATGCTGATTGGGATCATGTCCCTAACAAGAACCCCGCACTGAGCCGGAAATGCTTCCTTGGTCCGAAGGGGTTTAATCGGTTGGCCATCGCGCGCGATTTCTGTGATCGTGAACCTTTCATCCTGGCGCAACTTTTTCTTCGGGCCTCATCTCATTAGCGAAGTTTTGCTCGATCCGGAGGGCTACAAAAGAAGAAAGAAGAGTTAATATATGTACATCGCCGGACTTTGCAACAGCTGATCCTGACTCCATTAATAATTTAATGCATCAATAAGCTAGTCAGCACAGGCTTAATTAATATATATACCTCGCCGGACTTTGCAACAGCCGATCCTGACTCCATTCGGTCACCGGAGCCATCATCACAGTCGCCTTAGCCACAATCATGATCATGACTTTCCTCCTCCATTGTTTGATCATCGTAGCCTGCTTCCTCTCCTTCCAGACCATCGGTTTCATTGAGAAATAACGACAAGACATCACCTCCATCGCGGATTATGTCCCCCAATATCTCTTCTTGTTCGAAGTCTCGTTGTTGATCCATAGTTTCTGCAAATATTACAACATGGCAATTAATATACAAACATGAGAGATGGATATGTTAATAGTGGCAAACATATATAGACCTAGCTAGCTAATCACAACACTTCTAAGGTTTGGGGTGGCCTCGACCACACTCTTTTAACTTGGTAAATTTGGGTGGCCTCGTCGCATCTAGGGTTTGGCCCGGACCGCCTCTCTCATGAATGTTCGGCGTCCGGACCGCCTCTCTCATGAATGTCAAACAAGGGATTTAACAAGATGGCGCCATTCTAGAGGTGCAGAAAAAAAATGGTCCCTATTTTTCCTGATCTCATCTACCCTTCTATATGTCACGTTGTCTAGTGTCAAAGCATTCAATACTTTGACACAACAGAACATGCACATATACAATGGTAGATGAAATCAGAAAAAATAGGGATCAACTTAATTATGCACATCCATAATGGGGGCATTCTCGATAAATCTCTTATAGATCTTGAGAGAGTTTGTCGAGTAGGGGCGGGAGGGAGTACGAGATCGACAATGTTTTCTTCTATGGTTTGGGTGTCCTCAAGAGTTGGTCGAGCGAGAGGGGGTTGATCGATGTTCTCTTAACCTTTAAGGGATTTAACAAGATCGCGCCATTCTGGATGTGCAGAAAATGGTCCATATTTTTCCTGATCTCAAGAAAACCATTGCTTCATCATTTGCCGAAAGTAACAGGCGCATAACGGTACGAAGCTCTCCAAAATTGTTTTGGAACGAAGTCCCAGATAGGATAATTCGCTTTTTGGTACGAAGTTCGGCAAGAGCCTTCCGAATATCGCTATTTGGAAGGCCTTTGCTGAAATCCGTACCAAAAAGCGAATCATTCGATCAGGAACTCCGTTCCAAAACAACTTTGAAGAGCTTCATAGCGTCATACGCCTGTTACTTCCAGCAAATGATGTGGCCATGGATGTGATCAGAAAAAATTGATCAACTTGTGCACATCCATAATGGAAGCATTCTTGTTAAACGGAGACCCTCGACCCTCGGCAAGCCTCGACCCTCGACCCCTCAACGACCCTCGACCCTTGATCCCTCGTCGACCCTCGACCCTCGACTCTCGACGACCCTCAACCCTTGACCCCTCAATGACCCTCGACCCTCGACCCTCGACGACCCTTGACTCCTTGACGACGCTCGACCCCTCAACGACCCTCGGCCCCTCGGCGACCCTCGGCCCTCTACCCTAGTTCCCGACACCCTTGTTCCCGATAAAAGATAAGAAGAGAAAGAAGAAGAAAAAATAGAGAAGAAGAAGAAGAAGAAGAAAAAAGAAGAAAAAAAAGAGGACAAGAAGATGGAATAGAGGAGAAGAAGAAAAAAAATAGAAATTTCCTCCTTTTTTTCTTCTTGTTCCTCTTCTTATTTTTTCTCCTCTTCTTCCAATCCTTTTCTTCCCTTCTTCTTCTCCTTCATCCTTTTCTTATTTTCCTTTTTCCTCTCCTTCTTTTTCTTCTTCTTCCTTCTTCCTTGTTCCTCTTTTCTTATTTTTCCTTATTTTCTTTTTCCTCTCCACTAACCTAAAATCTATACTAACCTAATAGTACAACTAACCTAAAAAATATTCTATGAACAAAAAAAATACATCATCTATATATATGAAAAAACATACATCATATGAACAAAAAAAATCATGCATCAATATACATCAATACATACAACAAAAAAACCATACAAAAATATGGTCGGCGGCACTCACAACGAGGACGGCGACGATGAGGCAGAGGGCGATGGCGTCTGGGCAGGGGCGGCGCGGGGACGGCAGCGCAGGTAGACAAGGACGACGACGGGCGCGGGGGCGGCAATGACGAGGCGGGCGACGGCGTCGAGGAAGAGGCGGCACGGGGACGGCGACGACGACGGGCGCGGGCGATGGCAACAACGACGGCGGGGGCGGCAGGCGGCGTCGGGGTAGCCTGGTGGCGTCGTTGTCGTCGGCGTCGTCGGGGGCTAATGCGAGATGAAAACTGAATTTTTTGATAAGTGTTGCTTATATACTCTAAGTATTGGTCCCGGTTCGTGGCACCAACCGGAACCAATGCCCCCTTTATTTCCGGTTTGTGCCACCAACTGGGAATAAAGGTCAATTTCCAGCAGCCCAAAGGGCGGGAAGCAAGGACCTTTGGTCCCGGTTGGTGGCACCAACCAGAACTAAAGGGGGCATTGGTTCTGGTTGGTGCCACGACCGGAACCAATGCACCCCTTTAGTCCCAGTTGGTGCCACCAACCGGGACCAAAGGCCCTGTGCTGCCCCGCGGCAAAAATGTTTAGTCCCACCTCGCTAGTTGAGTGGGGCTTGGAGTGGTTTATAAGCGCGGCTGCACTAACCACTTCGAGCTCCTGTCCAGTGCAGGCTTACGGGCCTAAACTGTCACTACTATGCACGTGGGCCTACCGGGCCTTCTGTGGGCCTGAATCCTGGCCCATGGTTGGGTTCCTAATCGTATTCAGGCCGTGGTGGCCCAGTAGGTGGCATTTTCCCCTGTTTTTTGTTTTGTTTTTTGCATTATTTACTTTCTTTTGATTTTTACTTTACTTTTTAATTCTTTTTTGCTTCTAGGTAATAAAAATTATAAACTTTCTGTTAGTGCCATTTGTTTTCCAATTTCAATAGTTTAAATTTGAATTTTTTCAAATTTGTGTGAATCACTAGTTTTTGAATAACTTTACTATAAAGATAGATTTTTGAGTGATTCTTTTTTCCTGCTATTTAATATTGCTGTGTTTTATCATTATATTCAAAAACAGATTTTGTTATTTTAGTTGCTAACAAAAAATTCTTTATGATAGTTCCTTTCGCTATTAAAGTTTCTAGAAAAAAAATTATCAATGAAAATTCTTTTTGCTTATAATGTTTTGAACAGAAAATACTTTGATAATTTTTGTTGCATGAATTTTATATAATTTTAGTTTCAATGATACTAGAGGTCTATAAAAGTTTTTTGAGTTGATTCCTTTTGCTATTGGAGTTTTATAAAAGCTTTTTAGTTGATTCTTTTTGCTATTGAAGGATATTATAGTTTTGTTTTAGTTGATCATAACAAAATATTTTAATATATTATTTTCAGTTCATTCTATTTGCTATTAGTTCATTCTTTTTCCTATTAGTTCATTCTTTCAGCTAAATGACCCTTAAATTGAAAAGCACTACAAATGAACTCTGAAAAGGTTGAATGTTGGCATGGTATCATCATTTCATCCACACAGCATGTGCTAAAAAGTTGAGAGGGTTGCAACAAAAACTGGATGCACTTCGTGTACAAAACGGACAATCTCTTTGGAAGTATCAGGGTTTTGGATGAAAACTCATCTGTTACAAAGGGATTTCATTTGTTCACATGTAACTACATTGATATTCTAGATCAAAGGCATCATTATAATAGTTGTGGATAGAAAGTCTTCACTTTTTCTTCGCTTGTGTCCTTTGCTTATTGCGCCGTAACCATGGATAATCTTCATCGTTTAATAGGGTGCTTGGGCCAGCCTTGAGTTTGAAGGGAGGAATTTCATGGAACTTTTCGTAATCTTCAGACATGTCTGTCTTGCCCTCCAATCCCATGATGTATCTTTTTCCTGAAAGAACTATGTGGCACTTTGGCTCTTCGTATGATGTATCCGCTTCCTTATCTTTTCTTTTTCTCGGTTTGGTAGACATGTCCTTCACATAGAAAACCTGCACTGTGTGACCAACACCGAAAGGGTTTACTAGAGTCAAATAGTCTAGTTCACATCGCTATGTGATTAACACTCAAAGAGTACTAAGGTGTGATCATGTTTTGCTTGTGAGAAAGGTTTAGTCAACGGGTCTGTCACTACTACTAGGGAAAACCCTAGCAGTAGCGCGGGTATTTTGCCTATTAGTAGTGCGGGACGACGCGCTACTGATAAGGCACTACAGCTAACGTGTAGCAGTAGCGCCTGTCATCCCACGCTACTGCTATACATTGCTAGCAGTAGTGCTCTTTAGTGTAGAGCGTTGATGCTAATATCTGCAGCGCTTTTTAGCAGGAAGCGCTACTTGTAAGGGAGCGCTACTGCTAACTTTGTTCCCCTCTCTACTGCTAGTTTTATTAGTTTATGTATTTTTTCTGCATATTTGTTTTGTATTTGAATAGGCTTTATACAATAATCTTTAGCATATCATACACATACAAATGTAATCATAGCATATACATACAAATAGTCTCATCAAATCATGTCATCATCATAATCATCATCCAACACAAAGTGGTCTCTCTTCATCATCTCGAAAATAGCGATACAAGTCTTGATTACTTGCAACTACATCGTCATCCATCTAAATAATGATATATGCAAGAAGAGCTATCACTATGAGTGAGAGCGGAACTATGCAGTACATGAGTTCATATCCCTCTCTCGCATTAGCGTGAACCTAAACTAACTACTGGCTATCGCTCGGAAACCGGAAACCGATACACCTGGGCCTGACACTCTGGCCACTCGTCGTATACTCCTGGCGTAGCACTTCTTCGCCATCGATGATCTATGCACTTGCATTGTGACATGACTCGAACATATATAGTTGAGCAACAAAAAGAGACAGACTTGGCATGAATTTTGCTCGATATGTCCTAGTTTGTAGCACAAGTCATGCCGAAATTCACGGAAAATTTCGGCATGACTTTTGCTAAATAGTGGACAAATCAAAAACCTGAAATTTGCCGAAATGGAAATGAATCAACATCCCAGCAAAACATAGGCCACTCGGCTTCATTCCCTGGAAACAACAAAGTCACTTGTGCATAATCGAACCAGTTCAATGAAAAGATATAACATGAGCAAACACTATTAAGGAATTTGCATATAACATGGCCACTTCAATGAAAAGATATAATCAATAATAACTGAATATGCAAATGAACATCAATGACATATATCATATAACAACAATCTTGTTTTTTGTTTACATAGCAACAATTAGTTTAACCAAGTTTTTGAAAAGAAAACAATTCTGTTTTTTGTTTATAGCTAAATGCCATAGCTACTGTTTTTTATTTATAGCTAAATACTTTTGTTTTTTTTGTCTAAAGCTAAAATTCTAGGAACTCTATTTTCTCTAACCCTTCTGACCTCACCAAAATTTCCACAGCAAGACCTTAGTACCTACACCCAATTTCTTCAAAAAAATTCAGGTCCATAGTCCAAATAATTCAAATTTCATTTGAATGAAATTTGGAACAGATTCAGGTCCATAGTCCAAATAAGTTTTTATAGCTAAGTGTGTTTTTTATAGCCTCTATTAATGCTAAAAAATTTGGAATTACTGTTTAGGCATTTTCATAAAAATTTGCCCTAGCTAATTTCCTGAAAAAAATTGCTAATCATTTTTCCTAAATGCTAAAAAATGCCTATTGCCCTAAACAAATCTAGGGTTCATATGAACACCTAGGGTTCATATGAACATCAACAAAGCATCAACATATATATGAATTTCCCTAGCAGAGAGAGAGGTGGGTAGGGGAGAGGAGAGGCAGAGCCTTATGGTTGGCGGCGAGGCAGGCTCTGGCTCGGGCGGCGGAGGTCCTGGGCGGGCTCGGGCGGTGGCGGTGAGCTCGAGGGAGGCAATGGTGAGGTCGACAACGGCCTCATGCAGCGGCAGTGTGGTCGAAAAATGAAAGAAAATAAATAAAAAATAATAGTAGTAGCGCTTTTCTGTGCAGACGTGCTACTGCTACAATAATGGTTGTAGCGTGCTTTCGCAACAAGCGCTACTACTAAGTAGCAATAGCACCGAGTTTTGACCAGCACTACTGCTATACCTCTGTGTATAAGGTCTTCCCTAGTAGTAGGGAACATATTGTGTAGAAATACAGGGCCCAGAACGACAATCTCGTCGACTAGATGAACTAGGACGTGTGTCATGATATTGAAGAAGGATGGTGTGAACACCAGCTCGAAACTGATAAGACATTGCACCACATCACTCATTAACCTTGGTAGGATTTCTGGATCGATCACCTTCTGAGATATTGCATTGAGGAATGAACATAGCTTCACAATGGTGAATCGAATGTTTTCCAGTAGAAGCCCCCTCAATGCAACCGGAAGCAGTTGTGTCATAATCATGTGGCAGTCATGAGACTTTAGGTTCTGGAACTTTTTCTCTGCCATATTATTATTCCCTTTATATTAGACGAGTAGCCAGACGGGACCTTCATACTGAGCAGACATTCAAAGAAGATTTCCTTCTCTTCTTTTGTAAGAGCGTAGCTGGTAGTACCTTCATACTGCTTTGGAGGCATGCCATATTTTTCGTGCAAACGTTGCAGGTCCTCCCATGCCTCCGGTGTATCTTCTATCTTTCCATACACGCCCAAGAAGCCTAGCAGGTTCATGCAAAAGTTCTTTGCCACGTGCATCACGTCGATCTAAGAGCGGACCTCTAGGTCTTTCCAGTAGCGTAGGTCCCAAAATATAGATTTGTTCTTCCACATGGGTGCGCGTCCCTCAGCGTCATTTAGAACAGATAGTCCGCAAGGACCCTTTCCGAAGATTACTTTTAAATCATTGACCATAGAAAGTACGTGATAACCGCTACGCATGGCGGGCTTCTTCCGGTGATCTGCCTCGCCTTTGAAATGCTTGCCTTTCTTTCGAAATTGATGGTTCGTCGGAAGAAATCAATGATGCCCCAGGTACACATTCTTCCTTCATTTGTCTAGGTATATGATTTTGGTGTCATCTAAACAGTGCGTGCATGCGTGGTATCCCTTATTTGTCTGTCCTGAAAGGTTACTGAGAGCAGGCCAATCATTGATTGTTACAAAGAGCAACGCATGCAGGTCAAATTCCTCCTGTTTGTGCTCATCCCACACACGTACACCGTTTCCATTCCACAACTGTAAAAGTTCTTCAACTAATGGCCTTAAGTACACATCAATGTCGTTGCCGGGTTGCTTAGGGCCTTGGATGAGAACTGGCATCATAATGAACTTCCTCTTCATGCACAACCAAGGAGGAAAGTTATAGATACATAGAGTCATGGGCTAGGTGCTTTGATTGCTGCTCTGCTCCCCAAAAGTATTAATGCCATCCGCGCTTAAACCAAACCATATGTTCCTTGCATCACCTGCAAACTCCTCCCAGTACTTTCTCTATATTTTTCTCCACCGCGACCCATTAGCGGGTGATCTCAACTTCCTGTCTTTCTTACGGTCCTCTCTGTGCCATCTCATCAACTTGGCATGCCCTTTGTTTCTGAACATGCGTTTCAACCGTGGTATTATAGGAGCATACCACATCACCTTGGCAGGAACCCTCTTCCTGGGGCGCTCGCCGTCAACATCACCAGGGTCATGTCGTCTGATCATATACCGCAATGCACCGCATATCGGGCATGCGTTCAAATCCTCGTTAGAGGATGCAGTCATTAGGGCATGGATGTATCTTCTGCACCTCCAATCCTAGAGGGCATACAACCTTCTTTGCTGCATACGTACTGTCGGGTAATCGTTATCCTTTGGAAGCTTCTTCTTCAATATTTTCAGTAGCTTCTCAAATCCTTTGTCAGGCACACCATTCTCTGCCTTCAACTAAGCAATTCCAGTACGGTACCGAGATTTGTGTTGCCATCTTCGCAATTGGGGTACAAACCTTTTTTTTATCCTCTAACATGCGATTGAACTTCAGCTTCTCCTTTTGACTTTCGCACTGTCTCCTTGCATGAACAATGACTCGGCGGAGATCATCATCAACAGCTTCCCTCGTTGCAGCATCACCGTATTCAGGGGGCACATAGTTGTCATCGTCCTCTTCTTCTTCGTTTTCTTCCATCATAACCCCTATTTCTCCGTGCTTGGTCCAAACATTATAGTGTGGCATGAAACCCTTATAAAGAAGGTGGGTGTGAAGGGTTTTCGAGTCGGAGTAAGACTTCCTATTCCCACATATAGGACATGGACAACACATAAAACCATTCTGCTTGTTTGCCTCAGCCACTTCGACAAAATTATGCATGCCCTTAATGTACTCGGAGGTGTGTCTGTCACCGTACATCCATTGCCGGTTCATCTACGTGCATTATATATAATTAAGTGTGTCAAAAACCATTACAAAACATCATGGATAGATAAGTGACCAAATTAATAGAAGTTCATCATCACATTAAAACCAAAGTACATACATACTTCTCATTGAACAACATATATAGCTCTCCAGAGCATCTAATTAAACCATACATTGAAACTATGTAAAACATTTCAATGCAACAACAAATGCGATCATAATCGCAATCAAGGTAACAATTGATCCAATGACATAATGATACCAAGTCTCGGTATGAATGGCATATTTTCTAATCTTTCTAATCTTCAAGCGCATTGCATCCATCTTGATCTTGTGATCATCTACGGCATCCGCAACATGCAACTCCAATATCATCTTCTCCTCCTCAATTTTTTTATTTTTTTATTCAAGTAATTGTTTTCTTCTTCAACTAAATTTAACCTCTCGACAATAGGGTCGGTTGGAATTTCTGGTTCACATACCTCCTAGATAAATAAAATCTATGTCACATTGGTCGGCATAATTGTCATAAACAATAAATGAACCAAATAGTTATAAAAGATAATATATACCACATCTGAATCATAGACAGAACGAGGGCCGACGAGGGCGGATACCAAAACCATTGCACTATATAATAAGAAGCAATAATAAATGTAAGAAAATTATATGAGTATCTATCTAAACATACAAGTAAGAATTTTTTTTCTTTCAAAAAGAAGACAAGAACAAGAGGCTCACCATGGTGGTTGATGTCTACTACACAACCTTCTTCTTGTAGACGTTGTTGGGCCTGCAAGTGCACAGGTTTGTAGGACAGTAGCAAATTTTCCTCAAGTGGATGACCTAAGGTTTATCAATCCGTAGGAGGCGTAGGATGAAGATGGTCTCTCTCAAGCAACCCTGCAACCAAATAACAAAGAGTCTCTTGTGTCTCCAACACACCCAATACAATGGTAGATTGTATAGGTGCACTAGTTCGGCGAAGAGATGAAGATACAAGTGCAAAATAGATAGTAGATATAGGTTGTTGTAATCTGAAATAATAAAACAGCAAGGTAGCGAGCGGTAAAAGTGAGCGTAAACGGTATTGCAATGGTAGGAAACAAGGCCTAGGGTTCATACTTTCACTAGTGCAAGTTCTCTCAACAATAATAACATAGATAGATCATATAACAAGCCCTCAACATGCAACAAAGAGTCACTCCAAAGCCACTAATAGCGGAGAACAAACGTAGAGATTATGGTCGGGTACGAAACCACCATAAAGCTATTCTTTCGGATCGATCTATAAAAGAGTTCGTACTAGAATAACACCTTAAGACACAAATCAACCAAAACCCTAATGTCAACTAGATACTCCATTGTCACCTCAAGTATCCGTGGGCATGATTATACGTTATGCATCACACAATCTCAGATTCATCCAACCAACATAAAAGTACTTCAAAGAGTGCCCCAAAGCTACTACCGGAGTGTCAAGAACGTGTGCCAACCCTTATGCATAGGTTCCCAAGTGTCACGAAACCAGCAAGTTGATCACCAAAACATACATCAAGTGGCACATGATATCCCATTGTCACCACAGATAATCACAGCAAGACATACATCAAGTGTTCATAAAAGACTCAATCCGATAAGATAACTTCAAAGGGGAAACTCAATTCATCACAAGAGAGTAGAGGGGGAGAAATATCATAAGATCCAACTACAATAGCAAAGCTCGGGATACATCAAGATCGTGCTATAGAGGAACACGAGAGAGAACACGAGAGAGAGAGAGACAGAGAGAGAGAGACAGAGAGAGAGAGAGATCAAACACATAGCTACTGGTACATACCCTCAGCCCTGAGGGTGAACTACTCCCTCCTCGTCATGGATAGCGCTGAGATGATGAAGATGGCCTACGGTGATGGGATCCCCCTCCGGCAGGGTGCCGGAACAGGGTCCCGATTGGTTTTTGGTGGCTACAAAGGCTTGCGGCGGAGGAAATCCCGATCTATTCTCTGTTCTGGAAGTTTTATGGTACGTAGGTATATATGGGTGCAGGGGGTACATCTGTGGACCTCCAGGCTACTCAGGAGGTAGGGGGCGTGCCCAGGGGGGCCCTCCACCCTTGTGGACAGCCCGGGACTCCCCTGGCGTGCACTCCAAGCCCATCAGGTTGGTTTCCTTCCAAAATTAACTTCTCCAGTTGATTTCGTTCCGTTTTGACTCCGTCTGATATCCCTTTTCCTCGAAACACTGAAATAGGCATAAAACAGCAAATCTAGGCTGGGCCTCCGGTTAATAGGTTAGCCCAAAAATAATATAAAAGTGGATAATAAAGCCCAGTATTGCCTAAAAAGTAGATAAAGTAGCATGGAGCAATCAAAAATTATAGATACGTTGGAGACGTATCAAGCATCCCCAAGCTTAATTCCTGCTCGTCCTCGTGTAGGTAAATGATAAAAAAAGAATTTTTGAATCGGAGTGATACTTTGGCATAATTTCAATGTAAATCTTCTTAATTGTGGCATGAATATTCAGATCCAAAAGATTCAAGACAAAAGTTCATATTGACACAAAAATAATAATACTTCAAGCATACTAATCAAAGCAATCATGTCTTCTCAAAATAAAATGGAAAAAGAAAGTTCATCCCTACAAAATCATATAGTTAGGCTATGATTCATTTTCGTCACACAAAGATGTTCCCAACTTCTATACCCCCGATGACAAGCCAAGCAATTGTCTCATACTTAAATAATCTCAAACTTTTTCAACCTTCACGCAATACATGAGCGTGAGCCATGGATATAGCACTATGGGTGGAATAGAATATGATGATGGGGATTGTGTGGAGAAGACAAAAAGGAGAAAGTCTCACATTGACGAGGATAATCAACGGGCTATGGAGATGCCCATCAATTGATGTCAACATGAGGAGTAGGGATTGCCATGCAACGGATGCACTAGAGCTATGAATGCTCAACAAAATAAAACTAGTGGGTGTGCATCCAACTTGCTTGCTCACGAAGACCTAGGGCATTTGAGGAAGCCCATCATAGGAATATACAAGCCAAGTTCTATAATGAAAAATTACCACTAGTATAAAAAGATAACTTATGAGACTCACTACATGAAAAACAAGGTGCTACTTTGAAGCACAATATATGAGACTCGCTACATGAAGAACAAGGTGCTAGTTTGAAGCACAAGTGTGGAAAAATAGATAGTAGCATTACCCTTTTTATTTTATTTTTTTATTTTCTTTTTTTGGGCCTTTTTTGTCTTTTTTTTATTTGGGCAATGCTCTAATAATGATGATCATCACACTTCTATTGATTACAACACAAGGACTACAACTCGAAACTTAGAACAAGATATGACTCTATATGAATGCCTCTGGCGGTGTACCGGGATGGTGCAATGAATCAAGAGTGACATGTATGAAAAATAATGCATGGTGGCTTTGCCACAAATACGATGTCAACTACAAGATCATGCAATGGCAATATGACAAAAGTAATGTATGTCATGATGATGATGGTGGAAGTTGCATGGCAATATATCTCAGAATGGCTATGGAAATGCCATAATAGGTAGGTATGGTGGCTGTTTTGAGGAAGATATAAGGAGGTTTATGTGTGATAGAGCATATCGTATCGTGGGGTTTGGATGCATCGGCGAAGTTTGCACCAACTCTCAAGGTGAGAAAGGGCAATGCACGGCACCGAAGAGGCTAGCAATGGCGGAAAGGTGAGAGTGCGTATAATCCATGGACTCAACATTAATCAAAAGAACTCATATACTTATTGCAAAAATTTAGAAGTCATCAAAAATTCAAGTATTACGTGCATGCTCCTAGGGGGATAGATTGGTAGGAAAAGACCATCGCTCGTCCCCGACGGCCACTCATAAGGATGCACAAGCCAGGTACACTTCATGTTTCAAATTTGTTACATAACTTTAACCATACGTGCATGCTACGAGATTTGTAAACTTCAACACAAGTATTTCTCAAATTCATAATCACCCAACTAGCACGACTATGATATTATCACCTCCATATCTCAAAACAATTATCAAGCATCAAACTTATCTTAGTATTCAATTCACTCAAAAGAAAGGTTCACATATCTTGAACACCAAGTATATTAACATTAAGCAAATTACCATGCTATTAACGACTCTCAAAATAATATAAGTGAAGCACGAGAGTTCATCTATTTCTTCAAAATAAAACTACCACCATGCTCTGAAAGATATAAGTGAAGCACTTAGAGCAAAAACTATCAAGCTCAAAAGATATAAGTGAAGCACATAGAGTATTCTAGCAAATTCCAATTTGTGTAAGGCTCTCTCTCATTAAAGAATTTCAGATCTTGATACTTTATTCAAACAGCAAGCAAAGCTAAAGGAAACTACAATGCAAGGATAGCACAACTCATGTGAAGAAGCAAAAACTTAAGCTCAACCGATACTAACCGATAGTTGTTGAAGAAGAAAGGTGGGATGCCTACCGGGGCATCCCCAAGCTTAGATGCTTGAGACTTCTTGAAATATTATCTTGGGGTGCCTTGGGCATCCCCAAGCTTAAACTTTTGTGTCTCCTTAATTCCTCTCATATCATGGTTTCTCTTCTTTTTATCAAAAGCTTCATTCGCAACAAACTCAACAAGAACTCGTGAGATAGGTTAGTATAAACCAATGCAAAACCTTATCATATTCTACTGTAACAAATCACTTAAATTATTATTCAACATTTCATACTAAATGCCTCTGTATATTTAACACTCCTATCCTCAAATAGAATCATTAAACAAGCAAACATATGCAAACAATGCAACCGTAACAGCAATCTGTCAAAACAGTACAGTCTGTAAAGAATGCAAGCGTATCAATACTTCCCTGACCCCAAAAATTATGAACTAGAATTCATACTGTAATAAATTTATCAGAGCTCAATATGCAAAAAGATTCAACGTTAGACCATGCTCTGACTTTTCTAGGGAATGTTTTCAACAGCGGTAAACTTTCTGTTTTCAAACAGCAACATGCAAACCAGCAAAATAAGCATGGCAAAGGCTATCCTTGACTTTTTTATTGAAATTAAAGATGCAAAACACTATTCTAACTAACAGCAAGCAAAAACTAACAAAATAAATTGACGCTCCAAGCAAAACGCATATCATGTGGCGAATAAAAATATAGCTCCAAGTAAAGTTACCGATGAACGAAGACAAAAGAGGGGATGCCTTCCGGGGCATCCCCAAGCTTAGGCTCTTGGTTGTTCTTAAATATTACCTTGGGGTTCCTTGGGCATCCTCAAGATTAGGCTCTTGCCACTCCTTATTCCATAGTCCATCGAATCTTTACCCAAAACTTGAAAACTTCAACCACACAAAACTCAAAACAAAACTCGTAAGCTCCGTTAGAATAAGAAAATAAAACCACCACTTAGGTACTGTAATGAACTCATTATAAATTCATATTGGTGTAATATCTACTGTAATCCAACTTATCTATGGTTCATACCCTCCGATACTACTCATAGATTCATCAAAATAAGCAAACAAAACATAGAAAACAGAATCTGTCAAAAACAGAACAGTCTGTAGTAGTCTGTATAAAACGTATACTTCTGGAACCCCAAAAATTATGAAATAACTTTCTAGGCCTGATAAAATTGTCTATTAATCATATTCAAAAAGAATCAACCTAAAAGTACTCTCCAGTAAAACATGGCAGCTATTCTCGTGAGCGCTAAAGTTTCTGTTTTTCACAGCAAGATCATATAAACTTTACCCAAGTCTTCCCAAAGGTTCTACTTGGCACTTTATTGAAACAACAGCTATAAAACATGATTACTACAGTAGAATAATCATGTGGACACAAAAAAAAGTAAGGATAAATATTGGGTTGTCTCCCAACAAGCGCTTTTCTTTAATGCCTTTTAGCTAGGCATGATGATGGCAATGATGCTCACATAAAAGATAAGAATTGAAACATAAAGAGAGAATCATGAAGCATATGACTAGCACATTTAAGTCTAACCCACTTCCTATGCATAGGGATTTTGTGAGCAAACAACTTATGGGAACAATAATCAACTAGCATAGGATGGCACAACAAGCATAACTTCAAGATTTTAAGCACATAGAGATGAAACTTGACATTATTGCAATTCCTACAAGCATATGTTCCTCCCTCATAATAATTTTCAGTAGCATCATGAATGAATTCAACAATATAACCAGCACCTAAGTCATTCTTTTCATGATCTACTAGCATAGAAATTTTTTTACTCTCCATATAAGCAAACTTCTTCTTTATAGCATACGTATCATCACAATAATCATCATAAATAGGAGGCATGCTTTCATCATAGTAAATTTGCTCATCAAAGCTTTGGGGACAAAAAATATCATCTCCATCAAACATAGCTTCCCCAAGCTTGTGGCTCTGCATATCATTAGCATCATGGATATTCAAGGAATTCATACTAACAACATTGCAATCATGCTCATCATTCAAAGATTTAGTGCCAAACATTTTAAAGATTTCTTCTTCTAGCACTTGAGCACAATTATCCTTTCCATCATACTCACGAAAGATATTAAAAAGGTGAAGCGTGACAAACTCAACTCCATTTTTTTGTAATTTTCTTTTATAAACTAGACTAGTGCTAAAACAAGAAATAAAAAGATTCAATTGCAAGATCTAAAGATATACCTTCACTTACCTAGCCTCCCCGGCAACGGCGCCAGAAAAGAGCTTGATGTCTACTACACAACCTTCTTGTAGACGTTGTTGGGCCTGCAAGTGCACAGGTTTGTAGGACAGTAGCAAATTTCCCTCAAGTGGATGACCTAAGGTTCATCAATCCGTAGGAGGCGTAGGATGAAGATGGTCTCTCTCAAGCAACCCTGCAACCAAATAACAAAGAGTCTCTTGTGTCCCCAACACACCCAATACAATGGTAGATTGTATAGGTGAACTAGTTCGGCGAAGAGATGAAGATACAAGTGCAAAATAGATAGCAGATATAGGTTTTTGTAATCTGAAATAATAAAAACAGCAAGGTAGCGAGCAGTAAAAGTGAGCGTAAATGGTATTTCAATGGTAGGAAAGAAGGCCTAGGGTTCATACTTTCACTAATGCAAGTTCTCTCAACAATAATAACATAGATAGATCATATAACAAGCCCTCAACATGCAATAAAGAGTCACTCCAAAGCCACTAATAGCGGAGAACAAACATAGAGATTATGGTCAGGTACGAAACCACCACAAAGCTATTCTTTCGGATCGATCTATAAAAGAGTTCGTACTAGAATAACACCTTAAGACACAAATCAACCAAAACCCTAATGTCACCTAGATACTCCATTGTCACCTCAAGTATCCGTGGGCATGATTATATGATATGCATCACACAATCTCAGATTCATCCAACCGACATAAAAGTACTTCAAAAAGTGCCCCAAAGCTACTACCGGAGAGTCAAGAACGTGTGCCAACCCTTATGCATAGGTTCCCAAGTGTCACGAAACCCGCAAGTTGATCACCAAAACATACATCAAGTGGCACATGATATCCCATTGTCACCACAGATAATCACGGCAAGACATACATCAAGTGTTCATAAAAGACTCAATCCGATAAGATAACTTCAAAGGGGAAACTCAATTCATCACAAGAGAGTAGAGGGGGAGAAACATCATAAGATCCAACTACAATAGCAAAGCTCGGGATACATCAAGATCGTGCCATAGAGGAACACAAGAGAGAACACGAGAGAGAGAGAGAGAGAGAGAGAAAGAGAGAGAGAGAGAGATCAAACACATAGCTACTGGTACATACCCTCAGCCCCGAGGGTGAACTACTCCCTCCTCGTCATGGATAGCGCTGAGATGATGAAGATGGCCTCCGGTGATGGGATCCCCCTCCGGCAGGGTGCCGGAACAGGGTCCCGATTGGTTTTTGGTGGCTACAGAGGCTTGCGGCGGCGAAACTCCCGATCTATTCTCTGTTCTGGAAGTTCTAGGGTACATAGGTATATATGGGTGCAGGGGGTACGTAGGTGGACCTCCGGGCTGCTCACGAGATATGGGGGCGCGCCCAGGGGGGCGCCCTCCACCCTCATGGACAGCCCGGGACTCCCCTGGCGTGCACTCCAAGCCCATCAGGTTGGTTTCCTTCCAAAATTAACTTCTCTAGTTGATTTCGTTCCGTTTTGACTCCGTGTGATATTCCTTTTCCTCGAAACACTGAAATAGGCATAAAACAACAAATCTGGGCTGGGCCTCCGGTTAATACGTTAATCCCAAAAATAATATAAAAGTGGATAATAAAGCCCAATATTGCCTAAAACAGTAGATAAGGTAGCATGGAGCAATCAAAAATGATAGATACGTTGGAGACGTATCAGTGGTGCCAGCGATGAGATCGGCGCGGGCGATCGACGACGGTGAAGACGGGGATCGGACGTTTCGGACCGCTAAACCTAGACAAATATTGAGGAAAATAGAGCTTGGAGGTCGAGCTTGGAGAGGAGAAAGCTTAAGTAGTGTGGCTCGGGCATTCCATCGAACACCTCATGTGCATAGGAGGTGAGCTAGAGCACCACAAAGCCCTCCCCTCGCCGGCCAGAAAAAACAGAGCAGTGTCGAGTGCTCTGCTCGCTGGCGACGGGGTATATATAGGCATCACATTGGTCCTAGTTCGTGGCTGGAACCGGGACTAAAGGACACCCTTTGGTTCCGGTTCAAGCCACCAACCGGGAACAATGGTGGTGGGCCAGGAGCGAGGCATATTGGTCCCGGTTCGAGCCTCAAACCGGGACCAATGCCCCACGGTGGCCCGGCCGGCCCCCTGGCCTCACGAACCGGGACCTATGCCCCCATGGGTCCCGGTTCTGGGCTGAACCAGAACTAATAGGCTAGCCCGGCCTGAACCAAAGCCCTGTTTTCTCTAGTGATGCCACGGTAATTGTTATGATCCCCAAGGTTAGTGCGCCAGAGCTACTAACTCAATTTAGGCCTATAAGCCTCTGTAATGTCTTATACAAGGTTGCTACAAAAGTTTTGGCAAATAGATTGAAGCGCGTCCTTCCCATTCTTATTTCCGAAGAACAGAGTGCTTTTGTACCGGGGCGACTTATAACTGACAACGTTTTGGTGGCATATGAGTGTGTTCATGCGATCAGAACAAGGAGAAGGAAAAAGGTGTTGTGTGCTGTAAAATTGGATATGATGAAAACATACCATCAAGTTGAATGGATATTTCTGGAGCAGATGTTGGGAAGGTTTGGTTTTGCACCGGACTGAATTGCAATGACTATGAGGTGTGTAATGACTGCGAGCTTCTGTGTGAAGCTCAATGGGGACTGCTCGAGGTGTTTTTTCCCATCAAGAGGGTTACAGCAAGGCGATCCACTATCACCTTATCTGTCTCTCTTCTTTGTGGAGGGTTTCTCTGCTCTACTGAACAAGTAGCTAAGAGGCTTCTGGTTCCAATCCAACTATCTTCCCAAAATCTAGTTTCCTTCCCATTTCCTATTTTGAATTGCAACGGGTCAAAAATAAGTTTTTGCATTTCATCACACCTTGCAAGTGTGAATTCCCTTGCTTTTTTTTAATATGTCCAAAGGTGTTTTTCCCAATGTACTTATTCCATAGAATTCTTTGCCATATACCTTTTTCATTAAAAAAATTCGACAACCATTTGGATAATAAGGCAATGTTCATAACGTCCAGGTCTAAAATCCCTAGGCCTCTCAGGGTTTAGGTCTGCAAACTTTTTCCCATGCAACTAAGTGATATTTATGTCAAACTTTTATACTTATTTAATCTTAATTTATGTCATATCACAATTTAAGAAGTATAATTTTTATTATTTAGTTCGTATAGTTAACCACATAATTTAGTTGGTATAATTGACCATTGTCCTCTTTATGATAAATTTAAGCCATGTGATCTAGCAAAAACTATCTTTGAATTGTTTTTGTGATAATTCAATGAATTATATAGTGCATGCAAACATATTTATAAGTATGCACATATGTTATGTATATTAAAGTTTCATTAAATATCATGTCAGTAGTTTGTAAAGAATAATGTCTAACTAATATTTTAATAGTGATTTTTAGTGTATTATTAGATGGACATACTTATAGAACCTTGTAGAGTATAAATTGTACCATTTGAAAATGTGTTGCAATTTAGATTCTATAATAAGTTTAACATATGCATGGTATTAAAAAGCAACCACCACCGATCAACGTACATATATCGCTGATTCTGTTGTACATACATACATACATATATCGCTGATTCTGTTGTACATACTCCCTCTGTTTTTTTACTCTGCATATAAAATTTAGTCAAAGTCAAACTACACAAAGTTTGACCAAATTTATATAAAAAAATATGAACATCTACAATATTAAAACTATATAGTATGAAAATACATTTCGTGCTGCATCTGTTGATTTCATATTGTCAATGTTTATATTTTTTCATATAAAGTTAGTCAAACTTTACAAAGTTTGACTTTGACCAAACCTTATATGCAGACTAAAAAGAAACAGAGGGAGTACATACATTCATCTCATGTATACAAGAGCTCGTATCAGTTTCTAAAATAAAATTTATGTATGAATTAACAAAGATATCTAATTAATGTAATGAAGTCAACACCACGCAGTGGAGGTTTAGACGGTCTCGGAAGATCACACGTCCGGCCGTTGAGAAGATGCATTCGTTAGACGCAACAAAAATTATGTCCTACGAGGCATGAACGACCACACGTTGTTATCTCCTACAGTTTGATGCACCAAGGAGGAGGGAGAGCTCTCACATCTCACGGACAAGTCACACTGGTAACTGGAAAAATGTGAATATGGCAGGGCACCGAGGAGGAAGGAGAGATCTCACATCTCATGGACAACTAGTTATCTCGTGGGAGCCCAAGCCCGTTATCCGTCATGCAAAGGCTAGGGAGGCTTTTTTAGCTTCTTCGATCGTGCTTGTCTGCTGGGAAATTTGAAAAAGGACTGTGCTAACCACCAGTAGACTGGTGGTTAGCAACAGATTCGCACGACCTTCGATTTTTTTTCCTTCTCTCAAAAACCGTAGTAAACTGATAGTGGTTTTTTCTGGGTTTTCGCTGCATAATATGAAAAGAAAAGAAAAGTGCTTGAAAGAGGATTCGAACCCAGGTCTATGTAATACCTATTGAGCCTAATAACCAACTAAGCCACCTTTTGTTGTTGTCTATTGTAGAATCACAATGTTATTTGAACCTTTCTTATTTCTGCCATATCAAAAGAAAAAATAAAGTTTGGCTTGGTAACTTTGGCAATGACCAGCGTGATAACTATGGTCTGAGTAACATGATAACTATACCACGATAAGGCTGGTAACTACAGTACGAGAAGGTTAAAAGCATGGGAAAGTATGGTAATTTAACATAGAAATTATCGGTGAAATGTTTCAAAAACTTTTTTCCCTTGGATGAAAGACACGATGGTGTTTAAACGTAAAATATTAGTTATCAAGTCTGCGATGATACATCATCATGTTATTTACACAGAAATTATCAGATGTATGTTTTTCAACAAAAAAGTTTCAGGTCAAAAGTTACAGTGGCGTTTGTATGGGAGCTATCAATTTTGTATATTTCTATTACCATGTTATTTACACAGAAAAATTAGCGGGGCGTCGCTGCCCTCGCCACAGTCGCCATATTACCAGGATCGGGTACATAAGTTATCAAGTCTGCGATGTGTGAGTTATCATGTTATTTGCATAAGAGTTATCGTGGTATGGTTCAACAACTCCTCCCACCCCTACCCACACCGACAAAGTTACCAGGACTGGGTACATAATTTATCATGTCTACGATGTGTAATTTATCATGTTATTTGCATGGAAGTTGCCGTGATATGTTTTAACGACTCCCCCACCCCTACCCCCACCGACAAAGTTACCAGGACTGGGTACATAATTTATCATGTCTACGATGTATGAGTTATCATGTTATTTGCATAAAAGTTATCAGGACAGTGATGCGTAAACTATCATCATATTTACACAGAAGTTATCGAGAGTATATTTCATCAAAACCCCTCCCTCCGACGGAGGGAAAAGTTATCATGTTTGCGGTGCATAAATTATTGGGGGGTATATTTCAGCACCCCTTCTCACCAAAGTTACCAGGACCGGGGTGCATAAGTTATCGGGTCTCTGATGTCTGAGTTACCATGTTGTTCACATCAGAGTAACTGGGGATATTTCATCAACACCACTTCCCTCAAAGTTACCAGGATCGAGGTACATGAGTTTATCAGGTATGTGATGTGTGAGTTATCATGATATTCACACAAAAATGCCCCGGGATATTTCATCAACGCCTTCCTCCCGATCGCCAAAGTAATCAGTACCGAGTACATAAGTTATCAGGTATGTGATGTGTGAGTTACCATGCTATACACACACAAAAATTACCAACGGTATATTTCATCAACCTCCCCCACCAAAATTACTATGGTATCATCAACTCGAGACGAGTTGGTAAAATAATCTACTTAAGTGCGGAAAAGATCGGATATTGCATTCACTTTTGTGCAAACATAGAAAAGGAGACAGGTTAAAAAGCCTATTTGCTTTCATTTTTACAAAAGAGGAACGTAGGTGAGGTGGTTGGCTAGTGGGTTACCTTGTATCGAATCCTGTTGGCACACTATTTTTTGACGAGAAAGATTAACGCGAGTTAATTACTTACCACCTGAAAATCGGGAATCAGAGAGATTAACGCGAGTTAATTACGCACCTGAGAATCGGGAGTCAGATAGATTAAGGCGAGTTAGTTACGCACCACCTGAAAATCGGGAGGAGTTAATTAGGCACCTGAAAATCGGGACTCGCAGAGAGACATGCGTGCGCGCGATGAATATCCGACGGCTCGCAGGTCGTGCGGATTTGTTGCAGATTATGGTTCAGCGACGCAGGAGGAAAGGAAAATCGGAGGGACCGACGGTCGAGGGAACTCGTACGAGCGGTGCATAAAAAAATAGTTCAACGACACGGGAGGAAAAGAAAATCGCTCGATGGAACACGACGCGTGAGAAAAAGAAAATCACTCGATCGAACAGAATCGTCCGTGCCTGACGCTAACCACCAGTCAACTGATGGTTAGATTTCTCGAACAGTTATTAATGCATAAATTTTATTGCCAAAATTAATTGGAAGATAAAATAAAGTAAGATTAAAAATTGGCGAAATATGCGTCATGCACGTGAGATGCGAGTGTGCTCCAGCATGCATGCATGGGCTAGGAGAGGTTAAGGCCTAAATTAGTGGAAGCAGTTACTAGTGTCTTCAGTACGTGCGTTTTGTTTAGAAGACCTTTTAAACTAGGTAGAAAAAGAATTTAAGTCTGCTTTAAAAGGGATAAAAGAGCTAGCTCAGCTGGTGGGCAGCCTGCACGTGAAGTTGGAGGTCGTGGTCTCGACACCCACTCGGCGCATTGTTTTTTCGATGGCGCGGGAGAAAGGCGTGGGTTCGCTGGCGATCGTGGCGGGTCGTTCGGATTGGGTAGCTAATTTCCAGTCGACTGGAAATTAGCTTTCTCGTTTGAAAAAAGAGAAATAAATAGTCGTGTCCTCCGCCACCACACCTCCCCCGTCAATCTGGAGAATCAAGGAGGCACATCGTTTTTTCGATGGCGTGGGATCGTGGCGGGTTGTTCGGATCGGGTAGCAAATTTTCAGTCGACTGGAAATTAGCTTTATCGTTTGAAAAAAGAGAAATAGTCGTGTCCTCCGCCACCACACCTCCCCCGTCAACCTGGATACTTCAAGAATCAAGGAGAAGACTAAGCTTTGGGCTTTGGCCGATAACTTTCGCTTGGGCATTATAGCTCTGGGAGATTAATCCCTTAGACTTGTATTTGTAAGCCCTAGGATGTGTCCTAGCAACAAACTAGCCTGACAGTTTCAAAACAAAAAAGGAAAAAAAAACTGCCCTGACTTTGTGCCATCTACGCACTCACAAGAATCGTCAACGGAAGCACATCTGAACCTGAATCCGTAGCCAAATGGGAGAGAGGAGGGAGGGCCTGCAAGAAAAAGTAAGAAAAGTCTAGTTTCTTACGGTGCAAGAAAATCGTATTTGTAAGTCTAAAAAATTCTAGAAAAAAAAGCACTGCCCGTAGATATCAGTTGCTGGTATGTGGGTGCGAAGTTTGAAACTTAAATATGTTCATTTACGATCTGTAAAAAAATAAAAATATATATACATATTATGCGTACTAAGTTTCAAACTTTGTAACTTGACCTAAAAAATGGTCAGAAATGTGAAATGGCCTCTCCCTATTGGCTCTTGATTCAGGTTCTACTGTGCCACGGTCTCGAAACAGGTTTTCACCCCGCTTTATAGATAAAGCATCAACCTAGCAAGTACATGGCCGAACGATACAAGATGGTGAGGTAACCCTCTTACAAGCCGATACTGAGATAATCAGCACATGCAGAAGCACGCGACCACTACCAACAAAGAGCACCGGGAGAACTAGACACACCCCACACTGCGACCTAGCAAACCTAAGCTCCAGGACAATGCCCTCAAGAGGGAAAATGGCGCAGAGCGTCGCCGTTGCTGAGTCCACACCGGACAAAGGTCTTCACCCGTAGCCCTGACATGGAGAGAAGAACCACAACGAGGTCTTCAAGAAGAGCATGACACCCACAGGCGCAGCCGTCGTCGGCGCCAAGGCATAGAGCTTTCGCTCGGCAACTCCCCCGTGTCAACACGAGGTTGCCAGGCGTAATGCGGAAGTGCTAGAGTCCCATATCCAGATCGGGACGCCGCCCCTCCGAGTGAGAGGGCACATCCGAGCTACCAGCCGCTGCACCCCCCGTTGCCCACACAACCTCGGAGGAGAGCCACCACCATCGCAATGATGCTCGCCGAAGAGCAACCATGAGAACCGCCATCCAGAGCCGCTGCCCCGGCATCCCTGTCACTAGATAGCATATGCCGCACACATCACGGGGCACTCAACCACGGTTGGAAGAGCGACGACAGTCCGTCAACTCCTAGCCCGGCATTAGTCCAAGAGTCTGGGTACGCGTGTCCATCGTAGGAGGCACAGACACCTGTGTCCCTAGCCAATCCCAGTGGACAGGGAGGGACACGACTCCAAGGCTGCCGCCGGCTGCCGATGAGTCAGCTCCAAGCCCTTGGCCAAGCGACTCGCACAACGCCATGTCCATGGTCACCGACGCCGATCCACGCACCGACACAACACTACCACGACCACCACCACCAAGCACCATACACACGGCGAAGCCCGCGAGCACATTCCGGGCCAATCCCGACCTCTCCTACCCGAAGCAAAGGCTCCGATCCGCCCTGGGTCCTAGTACGGCC
The DNA here is from genome assembly GCF_018294505.1 of Triticum aestivum. NCBI lineage: Eukaryota > Viridiplantae > Streptophyta > Magnoliopsida > Poales > Poaceae > Triticum > Triticum aestivum. Next base: position 76,311,604 of record NC_057798.1, read on the forward strand.
TGCCCGGGCACGAACCCCATATCTGAGCCAGCCGCCGACACACATCCAGGAGAAGGAGGTCGCCACCGCCGCCCCGCGCCACCTGCGAAACCACCGCTACCACACCGCCGTAGCACACCAGGCCCGCAATGCCCCCCTACCCACCCGAGGCATGCACACCGAGGCCGGGCAGGGCCACGCCCGCAAGGCGGAGCCGCAACAACCAGCCGAGGCCACCTAGGCCCGCGCCGCCTGCCAGCCAAGCCGGCCGCCGTGGTCAGGCGTGCTCCACCTGCCCCGTCGTCCTCGACCCGCGCCGCGAGCAGCAGCAGCCAGCGCAAATCCAACCCCGCCGCCACCACTGACCTCGCGCGCCCCGCCACCATCCACGTCGCCTGAAACCCAGTAGGAGCGCCGGCGACCAGCGAGGTGCCCGCGCCAGCCCCAGCCACCAAGTGAACGAGAGGTCCCTGCCGCCGCCGGCTCCGGTCGGGCTTTGCCCGGCCGAGCCCTGGGGCGGCGGCGGAGGAGGCGGGAGAAGGTGAGGAGGGAGGCGGCGGCGGCGGAATTAGGGATCCCCCGGTTGCCGCGCGGGGGCGACATGGGAGGGGAGAGGGGAAAGGGGAAAGGGGAATCACCTCTGCTGTGCCCCGGTTCCCAAAATTCGCTCTCACTAACTCCTCCGGCTTAGTACATATCAGACGAGACGCCTTGCCGGTACATACCTAACTCAAAATCGTTAACTGAAACAGCTGTACGTACCTTGCTGGCATTCCACATCTTTAGAACGGTCTCCTGATGAAAGGGCGGGTTCTTGAAGAGGCAGGGCAGCGTGCCGTCAGGGGAGGCGCACCAGTTAGTTGGCTGTTGTACGAGCAGTTGCCCATGGGCACGCCCTGAAGCCAGTAGACGCCCATGGGGGTCATCAAACCACAACTCGTCGCCGCCGGCCGCCGCGCGCCATGGACACCTGCCGCGCGTCCCGAGGAACAAGAATTCGTTGCACTACTGCATGATCGCGATGATGCCCGTGCCGGCGAAGTTGCCGCCGATGGAGTGTGAGGGATCCGCGTAGGAGGCCTTGGCGAGCGCCACGCGGTCGCCGTGGTCGGCGCGCACATACTCCACGATGTTGAAAAGGTCCACCTTCACGCGGGTCACCCCAGCGCCGGGCAAGGTAGGAGAGCATGCATGGCTTCATAGAGCTTGCCGGTGCTGCAGCACGAGCCGATCGATACCGCCCTCCACCACGATGCGGTCCACGGCAAGGTCGTCCACGCTAGGCCGGGGGAGAGGACGTCCTCGCTGTTGGGAATAATCCGTGACGAGTCTGGCGAGCCGGTGCGCGCGAGCATGCGCGGTGGGCGCGTCGGACTCGGGCCAGGGCAAGGTTGGGTGCGTGCGTGCGCTCCCAAGTGTAGGTGTGCGTGTGTGCGTGTGTTAGCGCGTATGTGCGCGAGTCTGTTGGCGTAGGACCAGGGCGTGGGCCGCGTAGAGCGCGCGAAGTGGCCGCGGCGATCGCGTCAGAGCGCGATGGGCGCGCGCGAGCCAGGGCGTGTGGGGCGTGGCGAGTGGGAGTCGGACGAGTCGTGGAGCTGCACGGGCATGTCCGTGAGCTCGGGTATAAGACCCTCTTCCCCCCTGTGTAAGTCACTGAGGAGATCGAGTTCGAGCTCGAGGGAAAAAACCAGGAAACCCCGTTCGTGCGGGGGGGCGTTCGTGCGCCGGCAAACTCTTCGTGTTCTTCCTCCTCCCCTCTGGTCTTGTCTCCGGTGATCACCGTCGGGTGCTCGAGCCCTTGGTTCCTTCATTAAAAAGATTAGGGCGTGCGTGCGCCCATGGCGGCGTTCGTGCGCCGGCCCGGAATTTCTTGTGTCTTGTGTCTTCTTCTACCTCTAGCCGAGCGTGAGAGAGGGCTGCGGTTCCAACACTCGCGCCATCTTTTCCAAATTTGACAATCTTTCTCCAAAACTGTATCTGTGACGATCACGTTACAGTGGGCGACTCGGTTTCGTAGCGATCGCGTTTCCAGCCGGTTCCCCCGATCGATCCCTATATACTTCCTACTTCCGCGGCACTGCCCACGGCAACCAATGCCACCCACGACCACGACGATGCAGATCTTCGTCAAGACCATCACCGGGTAGACTCTCACGCTCGAGGTCAAGAGCACCGACACCGTCGACACCATCAAAGCTCAGATCCAGGCACTACCGGAACAGGGTGCTACCCCGACGGCGAAAACAATGCCGGCGGCCCCCGTCGGCTTCTTTGGAGCTATGTCGACAGCCTGGTCCTGGCTGTCGGGTTACACAGAGCTAAGCCGACGGCACCCGTCGGCATAGAACAGCCGTCGGCCTAGCTGCGAGTACGCCGACAGCTGCCGTTGGCTTACAACGGCCATCGGCATACTCGTGGGCCCGGCGACCCCCCTCGTGACGGGCGTCTAACGTCGTCAGAGCTATGCCGACGGCTGAGACGGGGGGCCGTCGGCATAGGTCCGCATGCCACGTCACCGATCCGGGCCGCACAGTCCAGAACATATGCCGACGCCTGCCGTCGGCATACCTGCCACGTCAGCGATCCGCGGCACGCCGCCTGCCTAAACCCTGGTCGTCTCTTTGCCGACAGCTATGCCGTCGGCATAGTTAGATTTCTTTTTTGATATATATTTTTTATGCTTTTTTATGTATTATTATATCAACTAACATGTAGCATGTTAAATATAAACATACATATGAATATATATGTAGTTTGTATTTTTTTCATATATTATGAATATATATATATATATATATATATATATATATATAGTTTGTATTTTTTCGAGCACGTTAATAATGTGCGGTCATGTTCTTTTGAATATAGATCCTTATATTTTTATTAAAATCAAAAACAGCTATGCCGACAGAAGTTTTATGGCGGTTGCAAACGCCCGACACCCGTCTCCAGAGTGTGACCCCCCTCACTCCGCGGCGTGCCCCCCTCATGGACGGCGCCACCGCCGGCACCTGGAGGGGGGAAGCAGACGCGTCGGGTCTACACGGAGTGGATGTAGCTGTGGGTTTCGCCCGGATGTTGCTCCCGGGTGTCCCTACGGGCCGACCTGACACAACAGGGTGGAGAGGTCCACTGGTCAAAGCCCGTCCGTGGGAAGTCAAAAGGCTAGATCTCGTGGTCAACCGCTCCAGGGTTAGGCGGGACGGGGGCCCTGGGGGGGGGGGGGGTAGCAATGCCACCGGAGCATCATACCGGGCCCTCATATATGCGAGGTGGTGTTGTGGCATGTCCGAAGAGGCGACACGCATCTCCGGGGTGTGGCCCCCGTCAAGGACGGCGCCGCCGCCAGCACCTGGAGGGGGGAAACAGATGCGTCGGGTCTATACGGAGTGGATGTAGATGTGGGTTTGGCCCAGATGTTGCTCCCGGGTGTCCCTATGGGCGGATCTGACACAACCGGGTAGAGAGGTCCACTCGTGAAAGCCCATCCGTGGGAAGTCAAAGGGCTAGATCTCGTGGTCAACCGCTCCTGGATTAGGCGGGACGGGGGCCCTGGGGGGGAGCAATGCCACCGGATCATCATACCGGGCCCTCATACATGCGGGGTGGTGTTGTGGCATGTCCGAAGAGGCGGCACGCATCTTCGAGGTGTGCCCCCCTCACGGACGGCGCCGCCGTCGGCACCTGGAGGGGGGAAACGGATGCGTCGGGTCTACACGGAGGGGGTCTTGCTGTGGGTCTGGCCCGAATTTTGCTCCAAAGTGTTCCTATGGGCTGACCTAACACAACCGGGTGGGGAAGTCCACTGGTCCAAGCCCGTCCGTGCAAAGTCAAAGGGCTAGATCCCTTGGTCAAACGCTACAGGGTTAGGCGGGACGGGGGCCCTGGGGGTAGCAATGCCACCGGAGCGTCGCACCGAGCCCTCAGACATGCGGGGTGGTGTGGTGGCATGTCCGAAGAGGCGACACGCGTCTCCGGGGTGTGGCCCCCATCACGGACGGTGATGACACGGTAGTAGACGTTCTGCGGTAACGATGCGACGTGAATATTATTAAATACTCGGAGAGCGATAAAATCATGAGTTTTTTGCACAACGTGGGCACATGTGCTATAGGAACGATGGTAATTTTTCATAATTTTTGGTGATGGAGAAGTATCCGAAAAATTCCCTCTACGCGGATTGCTCTTCGCGCGTCTACGACTGTGGCCGGCGGCCTCTGGGGCTAGCATGCCGCCAAATCTTGCGTAGGCGGCCTCTCACAAGTCTGGAAGTGGTGTGGCGGTTGCAAACGCCCGGCACGCGTCTCCGGGGTATGCCCCCCCCCCGCCCCCTCACCGACGGAGCCGCCGCCGGCACCTGGAGGAGGGAAACGGACGCGTCGGGTCTACACGGAGGGGATCTTGTTGTGGGTCTGGCCCGGGTGTTGCTCCAAAGTGTTCCTATGGGCTGACCTAACACAACCGGGTGGGGAGGTCCACTGGTCAAAGCCCGTCCGTGCAAAGTCAAAGGGCTAGATCCCGTGGTCAAACGCTACAGGGTTAGGCGGGACGGGGGCCCTGGGGGGTAGAAATGCCAGCGGAGCGTCGCACCGGGCCCTCAGACATGCGGGATGGTGTGGTGGCATGTCCGAAGAGGCGGCACGCGTCTCCGGGGCGTGGCCCCCCTCACGGACGGCGATGACACGCTAGTAGACGTTTTGCGGTAACGATGCGGCGTGAATATTATTAAATACTCGGAGCGCGATAAAATCATGAGTTTTTTTTTGCACGACATGGGCACATGTGCTATAGGAACGAAGGTAATTTTTCATAATTTTTGGTGATAGAGAAGTATCCAAAAAATTCCCTCTACGCGGATTGCTCTTCGCGCGTCTACGACTGTGGCCGGCGGCCTCCAGGGGCTAGCATGCCGCCAAATCTTGCGTAGGCGGCCTCTCACAAGTCTGGAAGTGTTGTGGCGGTTGCAAAAGCCCGGCACGCGTCTCCGGGGTGTGCCCCCCCCCGGTCAGGTACGGCACCGCCGCCGGCACCTGGAGGGGTGAAACGGACGTGTCGGGTCTACACGGAGGGGATCTTGCTGTGGGTCTGGCCCGGATGTTGCTCCAAAGTGTTCCTATGGGCTGACCTAACACAACCGGGTGGGGAGGTCCACTGGTCAAAGCCCGTCCGTGCAAAGTCAAAGGGCTAGATCCCGTGGTCAAACGCTACAGGGTTAGGCGGGACGGGGGCGCTGGTGGGGTAGCAATGCCAATGGAGCGTCGCACCGGGCCGTCATACATGCGGGGTAGTGTGGTGGCATGTCCAAAGAGGCGGCACACTTCTCCGGGGTGTGGCCCTCCTCACGGACGGCGCCACCGCCGGCACCTGGAGGGGGGAAACGGACGCGTCGGGTCTACACGGAGGGGATCTTGCTGTGGGTCTGGCCCGGATGTTGCTCTAGAGTGTTCCTATGGGATGACCTAACACAACCGGGTGGAGAGGTCCACTGGTCAAATCCCGTCCGTGCAAAGTCAAAGGGCTAGATCCCGTGGTCAAATGCTATAGGGTTTGGCGGGACGGGGGCCCTGGGGGGTAGCAATGCCACTGGAGCGTCACACCGAGCCCTCATAAATGCGGGATGGTGTCGTGGTATGTCCGAAGAGGCTGCACACGTCTCCGGCGTGTGGCCCCACTCACGGATGGCGATGACACAGTAGTAGACGTTCTGCAGTAACGATGCAGCGTGAATATTATTAAATACTCGGAGCGCGATAAAATCATGAGTTTTTTACACGATGTGGGCACATGTGCTATAGGACCGATGGTAATTTTTCATAATTTCGTGATGGAGAAGTATCTGAACACTTCCCTCTACGCGGATTGCTCTTCGCACGTCTACGACTATGGCTGGCGGCCTCCGGGGGCTCACATGCCGTCAAATCGTGCGTAGGTGGCCTCTCATAAGTCTGGAAGTGTTGTGGCGGTTGCAAACGCCCGGCACGCATCTCCGAGGCGTGGTCCTCCTAACGGACGGCACCGCCGCCGGCACCTGGAGGGGGAAAACGGACGCATCGGGTCTACATGGAGGGGATGTAGCAGTCGGTTTGGCCGGATGTTGCTCCGAGGTGTCCCTCCGAGCTGACCTAACACAACCGGGTGGAGAGGTCCACTGTTCAAAGCCTGTCCGTGGAAAGTCAAAGGGCTAGATCTCGTGGTCAACCGCTCCAGGGTTAGGCGGGACGGGGGCCCTGGGTGGGTAGCAATGCCACTGGAGCGTCGCACCGGCCCCTCATACATGCGGGGTGGTGTGGTGGCATATCCGAAGAGGCGACACGCTTCTCCGGGGCGTGGCCCCCCTCACAGACGGCGCCACCGCCGACACCTGGAGGGGGGAAACGGATGCGTCGGGTCTACACGGAGGGGATCTTGCTGTGGTCTGGCCCGGATGTTGCTCCAAAGTGTTCCTATGGGCTGACCTAACACAACCGGGTGGAGAGGTCCACTTGTCAAATCCCGTCCGTGCAAAGTCAAAGGGCTAGATCCCGTGGTCAAACGCTATAGGGTTTGGCGGGACGGGGGCCCTGGGGGGTAGCAATGCAACCGGAGCGTCACACCGGGCCCTCATACATGCGGGGTGGTGTGGTGGCATGTCCGAAGAGGCGGCACGCGTCTCCGGGGTGTGGTCCCACTCACGGACGGTGATGACACGGTAGTAGACGTTCTGCGGTAATGATGCGGCGTGAATATTATTAAATACTCGGAGCGCGATAAACTCATGAGTTTTTTACACGACGTGGGCACATGTGCTATAGGACCGATGGTAATTTTTCATAATTTTTCGTGATGGAGAAGTATCTGAACACTTCCCTCTACGCGGATTGCTCTTCGCGCGTCTACGACTGTGGCCGGCGGCCTCCGGGGGCTAGCATGCCGTCAAATCTTGCGTAGGCAGCCTCTCACAAGTCTGGAAGTGTTGTGGCGGTTGCAAACGCCCGACACGCATCTCCGGGGCATGCCCCCCCTAACGGACGACGCCGCTGCCGGCACCAGGAGGGGGAAAACGGACGCATCGGGTCTATACAGAGGGAATGTAGGAGTCGGTTTGGCCCGGATGTTGCTCCCAGGTGTCCCTTTGAGCTGACCTGACACAACCGGGTGGAGAGGTCCACTGTTCAAAGCCCGTCCGTGGAAAGTCAAAGGGCTAGATCTCTTGGTCAACCGCTCCAGGGTTAGGCGGGACGGGGGCCCTAGGGGGGTAGCAATGCCACCAGAGCATCGCACCGGCCCTCATACATGCGGGGTGGTGTGGTGGCATGTCCAAAGAGGCGGCACGCGTCTCCGGGGTTCGGCCCCCCTCACGAACGGCGATGACACGGTAGTAGACGTTTTGTGGTTTGGCCCGGATGTTGCTCCCAGGTGTCCCTGCGCGAAGCATCTCCCTCTAACGGACTTGGATCCACCGCCGCCCCGAACCCCCCCCCCCCCCCCGTCAACGACCCCCCTCCCCCTTCAGTCAGCTGACCTACTAAGGTCCAGAGCGAGCATGCGAGGCGGCGGTCATGTGCTCCCAGACCCGCGACCAGGCCACGGCCTCGGCGGACGAAGCTGATCGAGTTTGGCGCCTCCCCTCCCCTCCCCTCTGTGTGGTTCCGGGAGAGGAGAGGGCCGAGCGGCGTTAAAAAAACATTAAAATCCATATGAAATAATAATACATAACAAAACATAAAAAATATAACTTATGACTATAAAAAACATAAAAAATTTATATGAAATAAAAAACATAAAGAAGAAAAAATATAAGCTATTAAAAAAATTAAAAAAAAATAAAAAATATAACTATGCCTACGGCTAAGCCGTTGGCATAGGTGCCACGTGGCATCGCTACCTATGCCGACGGCTTAGCCGTCGGCATCTCTTATCCTCAGTCGGTCGCCCTCCACCACTCATTCCACCCCACACAGCCCGACCCGCGCCGCCGCCAGAGCCCGACCCGCGCTGCCGCCGCCCGCGTCACTCCCCGCCGGCGGCCCGCCGCCGCTCCACCCGCGCCACTCCCTTCCCTCGCCCCTCCGCCTTCCCGCCTACATCCCCGACCCCCTTCTCGTGCCGCCGCCGCCACGCCATCGCCAGCTCGTCTTCGCGCCACCGCGACCACCCTCCTCTTTGCCCCCTCACCCCACCACCACCCCCGTCCCTCCGCCACCTCTCGCCGGCGCCGTCCACACCCGTCCCCGACCGGCCCCGTCCATCCTTCGCCGATGCCCTGCCCTGTTGCGCCCCTCCGCCGACGCCCTGCTGCACCCGGGCCGGCCCCATCCACCCTTCCCCGGCGGCTGCCCCCCGACCTCCCTACTGCCCGCTGCACCGGCGGCCAAGGTGAGATTTTTTTTTCATTTTTTTGCATTTTGTTACTGTTTTTTTGCATAGATGGATATGTGATGAATGGATATATGCATGCATGTACAGATTGATGGTGAAGTTTGTGATAGATTGATGCATTGATGGATATTGCTCAATTTTGTGAATTTGGACACTTAGATATTGCTCAATATGGATAGATGATATTGGTCAAGTTTTTCAATATGTGCATGTATAGAGAAGAGCGAGGGGACATAATGGAGTATGAACGAGCTCCGTTCGTTTTTTATAAGAGAGAAAGAATGGGGGAGAGAGGGAATGGAGTAGGAACGGGTTTAGAGTTTGATTATTCGAAAGGGTGTGAACTAACCAACGACGGGGAGGAAGAAGGAGAAAGTAGTTAATGCAGAGGAATTAGGAAATTTGGTAAACCCGGCCGCCGCCTGCACGCCTTGGCGCACAAACCGCAGGCGGAGTTAAAGAAGATGGGGCCGTCGATGAGCTGGGCGGGCTTCGTCGCTGCGCCCGGTCTTGGTGGACTGTCGGTTAAACCAAAGGAGAGGGGAGGGATGATGGTGCCGCCGGCAGCCGCTAGACGTTTCCTTTTTTTCTAAATGAACAAAGTGGTTTCATCAGGCTGCTACTATTGGGGATCTGGTCCGTCCTCTCGGGTCAAGCGTCGGGTTGACCCACGATGCTCGGCGTGTCCCAAAAAAGTCCCTCCCTATTTGGTTTGCTAAATACTTAATGAAGCTTTTTTTTTTACAATTTGACATGTTGTTTCATGTTCATTCATAATGTTGTGTCAATGCTTAATGTGAGGTGATGACCTAAATTTTTATCACTCGGTGGAATTAACAGGATTTATGGTGTTCCATCTTCGTGGAGTGATCGTCGACGTTGGAGGTGTTTGTCCACGATCGTCCCTCCTTTGATCAACTACATCCTCTACATTGGAGGGTGAGTAACAATTCCATGACCTCGTCCACTTTTTTTCCATGTCACTAGATTAAATTTTTCACATGAAGTCGCGTAACCTAGACGTCTCCCGTCCGAAAGGGTTGCATCGATAAATATGCATTCAATTGCATATTTATCACCGCAACTCTTTCGCATTGTCCAGTGCTTTCCACGGACAGCCCAAGGATGTGTAGATTGGGTACGTTGTTCATGCTCTACCCCGTTCCGAGACAAGATTTCGGCGGCGCCTCCCTGTTGTTCTCTGGATGCACATTCTCTCGGCATTTTGCCGAGACGTGTATTTGGAGAACAGCGGGGAGGTGCTGCCAAAATTTTGTCTCGGAATGGGGTAGAGCATAGACAACATACTCAATCTACACATTCTCGGGTGGGATTAGGACCCATCTTTACCAATTAGAGATGTAGGTGGATTAAATGTTGTTTCTCGTCAACACTCTACAAAATAAAATATTGATGTGAGTAATTTAAATGAATCCTTAATTTTGTTGTATGGCTTCCAATAAAGCAGAGATGGTAGATAATTAGTGGATGTATAGTGGGTTTTTCCGTTGAAATCAAGTAACAACAGAGTGGGTCGAGAAAACTGATGTGTTTTTGAAAGAGATATTCCGTAATCCAATGAGGATGGTGCCAGAATGCCCGTGTGCCAAATGTAAGAGACGTATCCGCAGAGATAAGAGTGAGATGACTAAGCACCTTCGCACGAATGGATTTATGCCCAACTTTAATATGCCGATAAACTTTTCCCAGCGGGACCGTGGTAGAGAGGATGTGATACGACAACGCGTCGCTGGTTATGAGGATGATGGGGTTAGAGACATGCTAGATGATGTCTTTGCTGCACAGCCGACACCTCCGTCACATTCAGCGAATGAACCGGTGGAGATGGAGGAAACCGCAAAGGCCTTCCTGGAAATCTTGGCCTCGTCAAAGAAACCTCTATATGATGGTGCCAAGCTGTCTGTGTTGGATGCCATCTCGCAACTGATGGCAGTCAAGGCTGAGTATGGCTGTAGCCGAGGTTGCTTCAAAGCATTTCTGGGAGTATGGGCTAACAGCCTGCCTGAGGGCCATGAACTGCCGAAAACCATGGACGGTATGAAGAAAATCATGAAGGCGCTCTCCATGGACTATGAGAAAATACATGTTTGTCCAAAGAATTGCCTTTTGTTTAGGCATGACTATGCGGATGACAACTACTGTAGGAAGTGCGGTTCCTCTCGGTATATTGAGGTGGTCGATAAGCATGGTCAGAAGCAGCAGCTAAAAGTCCCTGTGAAGGTTCTTCGGTATCTTGATTTTATAAAAAGACTGCAGCGCCTTTTCATCACCGATGAGTCTGCCAAAATGATGAAGTGCCACAAGGAAGGGAAAAGGTACAATCCAAAAAAATTGTACATCCATCAGAAGGTGAAGCATGGAACACTACTGGAATCAGCTACTTTGCCATCAGCCAGATCTTTGCCGTCAGCTAGCGGACGACAAAGAAGCTCTTTGCCATCAGCTACCATAAAGCAGACGGCAAAGAAATGGCGGACGGCAAAGAGCCTCTTTGCCATGAGCCGTTTCTTTGCCGTCAGCCAGCTGACGGCAAAGAGGGAGGTGGCCCCCACCCACCCGCCCGTTTTAAAAAAACTTAACACCCCACCTCTTTGCCGTCCGCTAGCGGACGGCAAAGAGAGATAACGGCGGACGGCAAAGAGTTGCGAACGGCAAAGAGCCGAGTAACTAACGGATGCCACCCCCCGCCCATTACTCTCCCTTCTCTTCCTCTCTACTCCCCGACGCCCCCCTAGCTAGATCCACCGCCGCCTCTGCCCCTGCCACCCGGCGCTGCCCCCGCCCCCGCACCCTTGGCCCGTCGCGCCACCACCCCTCCGCCCCCACCCCACCCGCCGACGCCTCGTCTCCCCACCACCCCTCCGCCACCCGCCGCCCCCGCCCCCCGCCGCCCGGCACCGCCCCTGCCGCCCGGCGCCGCCCCCGCCCCCGCACCCTTGGCCTGTCGCCCCACAACCCCTCTGCCCCCCACCCCACCCGCCGACGCCCTGTCGCCCCGCCACCCGCCGCCCGGAGCCGCCCCGCCGCCCGGCCCGATGCCGCCCCCGCCGCCCGGCGCCGCCCCCGCCGCCCGGTGCCCCCCGCCGATCGTCCCATTGCTCCGGTGAGGGACTACTACTTTTTTTCTTCAGTTTTTTCATTTTTTTTGCGGTTTAATTGTTAGTGCTAGATTGTGTTAGTGTTAGTGTTAGAAAAGAATTAGAAGAAGTAGAAAAAGTAGAAGTAGTAGAAGTAGTAGAAAGATGAAAAAGAAGAAGAAGAAAAGAAGTAGAAGAATTGGAAGAAGAAGAAAAGAAGAAACGAAAAGAAGTAAAGAAGTAGAAAAAAGATGAAAGAGGAAGAAGAAGAAAGGAAAGAAGAAGAAGAAGAGAAAGAAAGAAGAAGAAGAATGGAAAGGATAGAAGGAAACACCCCGACCCCCTGACCCCGACACCCCGACCCCGACACCCCGACCCCCTGACCCCTGACCCCGACACCCCGACCCGGACACCACACCCCGACAACGACACGACACCCAGACACCCCGACACCCGACCCCCGAGGCCGACAGGGTCTTATATTTGTGAATTATTAGTTAGGTCATATATTTTTTGATTTTGTTATGAAAAATATCATATATAATTGTGTTGATCGGGTTGATTTAAATGTGCAGTTGTTTCACCGCTGCGAGGTTTGGTGTTCGACGACCTCGCCGTGCGTTTGACGAGCTCTGCCCCTTCGTTCGTGGGTGAGCACAAATGACATGTCCTCCTCCCCCATTAATTATTTGCTCTGTTCCGGTGTTCGTGCCGATGAAACTTGATAGCTAGCTATATATGTGTCTTGAATCATCAGTATGCATAACCAATATGTGTCTCCCGTTCGAAAGCGTCATAGTTATAAATATGCATGCATTTGCATATTTATAACCTTGATTCTTTTGAATTTTCTAACGCTATCCATGGACAGCCCGAGTATGTATAGATTGGGTTCGTTTTCCCATATGCTTTGCTCCGGATCCGACGCATAAATTTCGTCAGTGCCTCCCCTGTTGTTCTCCGGGTACACATCCTCTCTGTTTATTGCAGAGACGTGTATCAGGAGAACAGCGGGGAGGTGCTGCCGAAATTTTGCGTCGGATCCGGAGCATAGCATGGGAAAATGAACCCAATCTACACATACTCGGGTGGGATTAGGACCTATCATTACCTATTAGAGTGTAGGTTGCATGGACGTAATAAAATTGACAAAGTAGATCAACTGATGAATATATACATGGTGAATTATATATATATAATTGTTGTGTGTCCAGTAGCTCTGAAAGTCAAGATGAGTGATCGTGCGTGGATGTATACCGGTCACACTGGTCAGAACAAATGGAGCGCTGAATGGTTCACAAAAACCAAGGGGTTTGTGCAAGCCGCATTTGCAAATGGCCAGAGGAAAACTTGGTGCCCCTGTTTCCGATGCGGCAATTGGGAAAAGAGGACAGAGGCTGAAATGGGTAAACACCTGCAGAAGAATGGTTTTACGCCCGATTATACGGTGTGGACATTTCATGGTGAGTCTGCCCAACGTGACCGAGCTGAGGTGGATCATCGTCGCACCGACGAGCATGGTACCGGGATGGAAAACATGGTGCAAGACTATGATGATGCTCGGGATTCGGACGAGGAGATGGAGGAATCTGCAAAGGCCTTCAATGAAATGTTGGAGTCTTCAAAACGTCCGCTCCACGAGCACACTGAGCTTTGTCAGTTGGATGCCATCTCACAAGTAATGGCTTTGAAGGCTCAGTTCAACTTGGGCAGAGAATGCTATGACGCAATTATGACAGTATTTGGACGCTTTCTACCCAAAGGCCATGTAATGCCTGCAAACCTGTACCAGTCGGACAAAATCCTCCGTGCACTGAAGATGCCCTATGAGAAGATACATGCCTGTGAGAAAGGATGTGCCTTATTTAGGCTTGACTATGCGGACTTGAACTATTGTCCCATTTGCAAGTCTTCCAGGTATATTGTGGTAGACAACGGTATGGGTGAGAAGACACAGACCAAAATCCCTGTTAGTGTTCTTCGGTATATGCCAATCGTACCAAGACTTCAACGTCTTTTCATGGTCGAAGAGACGGCCAGACAGATGACATGGCACAAAACAGGCAAAAGAACCGAACTAGATGCAGATGGGAATCTGATGATGGTACACACATCGGATGGTGTTGCGTGGAAAAAGTTTGATGAATTACATGCTGACAAAGCGGCAGATCCGAGGCATCCTCGAGTCGGCATCAGCACCGATGGGTTCAGTGTGTTTGGTATGACGGCAGCCCAATACAGTTGTTGGCCCGTATTTGTCTTTCCACTCAATCTCCCCCCCGGACAGATTATGCAAAGAAAGAACATTTTCCTGACGTTGATAATTCCAGGGCCCAACTATCCGGGGAAAAATATGAATGTGTACATGCAGCCGCTTAAGGACGAATTGCAAGAAGCCTGGGATAATGGGTTCAAGACATACGACGCCTATAGCAAACGAAACTTCATAATGCGTGTCTGGTACATGTACTCGACGCATGACTTGCCGGCGTATGCGCTATTCGTTGGCTGGTGTGTGCATGGAAGGTTCCCGTGCCCCACATGCAAGGGAGCTCTTGAGTTTCGTTGGCTTCAGGCCGGTCGCAAGTTTTCTTGCTTCGACATGCATAGACAGTTCCTGGATCCTCGCCATAAGTTCAGGAAAGACAAGAAGAACTTCATCAGAGGTAGAGTTGTAAAAAACTCTGCACCACCTGCGTTGACAGGCCAACAGACCCTGGATCAGTTAAACGCTCTCGAGCCAGATCCAGAGCGTCCAGGGTACTTCAAGGGGTATAATTCTGAGCACGCCTGGACTCACAAAACATGCTTATGGGATCTGCCTTACTTCAAAGACCTCCTTTGCCCACACAACATCGACGTGATGCACACTGAGAAGAATATCGCCGAGGCACTTTTTGGTACATTGTTCGGCATAGATGGGAAGTCAAAGGATAATACTAAGGCTAGAGTCGATCTGGAGGCGCTATGTGATAGGCCGTTACAAAACATGAAAGAACCGAAAGGAAAGCAGAACTGGACGAAGCCAAAGGCATGGTTCAATCTTGGAAGGCCAGCTATGAGGGAAATTATCTTGTGGGTGAAAATGCAGTTGATGTTCCCCGATGGGTATGCAGCGAATCTAAAGAGGGGAGCGAGTCTTGATAAATTGAAGATATTTGGTCTCAAGAGTCATGATTGGCACATATGGATTGAGCGGGTAATGCCGGTGATGTTGCGTGGCTTCATCCCTGAGGATGAATGGCTAGTACTGGCAGAACTCAGCTATTTCTTCCGTGTTCTTTGTGCGAAAGAACTATCGCCTGGCGTGCTAGAAGAAATGGAAGAGTTGGCGCCAGAGTTGATCTGCAAGTTAGAGAAGATCTTTCCACCGGGCTTCTTTAATCCAATGCAGCATTTGATTTTGCATCTCCCGACCGAGGCAAGATTGGGGGGGCCCGTGCAAAATCGTTGGTGCTACCCAACTGAGAGGATGCAGAAGACGCTTCGAGAAAAATGTAAAAATAAACGTAGAATTGAAGCGTCTATGGCTGAGGCATTCATCACTGAGGAGGCGGCAAACTTCGTGACAGCACACTACGAAACCAAAAATCGTCATTTGCATAATCCGAAGCCTCGGTACAATGCTGACGAGCCTAAAAAGGGTGGATCCAACCTCAGCCTATTCAAAGGGAATCTCGCACCAGCCAGTGTTTCAAATCCAGTATCTTTGGATAACGAAGAATGGCGTACCATTTCGTTGTATATCTTCAACAACCTGATAGAAGTGCGGCCGTACATCGAGTAAGTTCTCGGTACATTGTTTCGCAACTTCTATTTCCGTTTGAACTGCTCTTATTCCTGGATATTTCATACAGTCGATACGTCGCCCTATTCTCGTATGGAGCGGTGATCCAAAAGGATTCCGTCGAAGAGTATGAGCTTCTCGCAAAGCAAGGAGGCGGCTATCCCGGTTTCATCTCTTGGTTCAAACAAACGGTAAATTCTATTAGACAATTTCATTTCATTCGCTAATTTGTGCGTAATGCAACAATCCTTTCATATTAAACTTGTAGGCTAATTCAGAGTCTATGGACGCCGAATTGAGACAAGTCGCTAATGGTTTTGACTATAAGGTCCGTTCATTTGACAAATACGACATCAACGGGTATCGTTTTCGTACCTATGGCAAAGAGCTATCTATGGCCGACCGAAAGTCTACAAATTGTTGTGTATCTGCTATCGGCGAAGGAGGTACCGAGTATTATGGGAGAGTTGAAGCAATTTATGAACTTCTATTCTATGGTGAAAACCCACCGAATGTCGTAGTCTTCAAATGTTATTGGTTTCAGCCGAAGGAGACTAGAAGGACTCATGAACATATAGGGCTAGTTGAAATCAACCAAAGCACCCATTTAGATGTTCCTGATGTCTATATTACGGCTCAACAGGCGACCCAAGTATTCTATCTACCCTGGGCCTGCCAAACTAATCCAAATCTGAAAGGTTGGGATGTCGTTTATGAAGTGCCGCCACGTGCTAGACTATCTCCCCCAAAGGAAGAGGATTATGAAGACTATAACCCAGACACATATGAAGGAGAATTCTTCCAAGAGACACGTCTTTCCAAAAAGCGTTTCAAGAACCGGTATACTTCACCCCAAAACATTGAAGTAGACAGCGACAGTGAATCCCACATCACCCCAGAGGAGGAACAAGAAGAGCCGGAACAAGAAGAGGTTACTGCTGCGGACGACCTCTCAATGCTTGACCGATTACGTAAAGGTGGCCTTCCACATGTTGATGCCACTGAACCCTATGAGCCCGTCATTGATTATAGTGATGATGATGATTATGCATTTATTGATGATACTGATCGAGATTATTAGTAGTGTCAGGTATTCAATTTTTTTATGTTGTACTTGATGATGATACACTTAAGTGATATACATATTATTATTCATGTCGGTATTTTTTTATGTTGTACTAATTTCGTTTACTCTTTGTCATGGCAGGTGTTGAAAGATGGAAGGGGAGCCGACTGAGGCCAAGGACAAACGTGCCCAAATTGAAGGTGTGCCACACCATCAAGGTAGCTCCAGCTTATATCAGTTCGGGCGGAATTGGGTATGTGGTTTGCTTCATGATTAATGCAATTCATTCATCATGCTAGCTTGAGCCCTTTAATTACTAATTTACTTTGTTTCTCTCTTTCAGGCATGCTACAATAAGACGGATAAGGTGCCAGAGGGGTACGACCTGTATGCCATGGCCCACACTGCCTCTTACAAGCAAGTCAAGGGGAAGGCGAGGAAAGGGGAGGAGTTTAACCCGAGCCAGATTCCCTACAATCCAGAGCAGGTGATGATATCTAGTGGCGGGAGGTCCCGTGGCTCCATAGCCATTGATCCAGAGATTGCTCCTGAGACCACGGTGAGTTTAATTTGAATGGACGTTACTTGCTAGTCTTAACATTTGAGTGTCATCATGCTAACGAAACATTGGAAATGATCTTTGGTGCAGCGTAACTCCACACAAGCATCACACGATCCTTCTCCAGCTACTGGCATGAGCCAGCCCGCTCCCACACCTCCATGATCAAGGTAAGTTTCTCTAGTTTTTTGCTTAACAAATGCATAAAGACCTAGACTTAGCTTTATTTCATCCAATATGCTTACCTTAATGACCTAGAGTTAGCTTCTTTTCCTGCAAAATGACTTAATAAGCTTACTGACCTCCAAAACCAGCCATTTTACCTAAGTTAGCTCTAAAACGATCTATACTTAGCTTTGTTTCCTCCAAAATGACCTAAGTTAGTTATAATATGCTTAGTTAACTAGGTTTGCTCAATAATGACATGTACTTACCTTACTTATGTAAAAAACGGCATAATTAGCTTAGTTAACTCATAAACGATCCATTTTACCAACGTTAGCTCTAAAATGATGCATTTTACCTAAGTTAGCTCATAAACGATCCATTTCACCTAAGTTACCTCACAAACGATGACGTGCTTCTTCTTCTAGTCTTCTTCTTCTAGTAACCTTTTCCTAACTTTCTTATTTGCCATTTTGCAGATTTCATTCACTTCTCGGAAGCTAGCTTGCTATGATGGAGTGCTTGTTTTTTATTTCATTCTCTTCTAGTATTCTTCTAGCTTGCTACGATGGAACTTGCTATCTTGATGAAACTTTGCATTGTAATATGTATGTGCAACTTCCTAATGGTTGCAACTTATGTGTATGTGCAACTTGCTATGTATGAATGGATGGAACTATATATGTATGTACGATGAAACTTATGTGTTGTTAAATAGCCCTGTGAAATATATCTATATATGTCATATATACTTGTTGTGAAAAATTTTGGATTAAAAAAAACAGAAAAGAGACAATATGCAGGCTCTTTGCCGTCTGCCACCGACGGCAACGGGCTCTTTGCCA
This sequence comes from Triticum aestivum, assembly GCF_018294505.1. Lineage (NCBI taxonomy): Eukaryota > Viridiplantae > Streptophyta > Magnoliopsida > Poales > Poaceae > Triticum > Triticum aestivum. Next base: position 76,329,461 of record NC_057798.1, read on the forward strand.
TCAGCAGCGGACAGCAAAGAGGACACATGGCAGGCAACTGTGCTTCCTGGGAGGCTGACCAATTTGGTCAGTTTGGCTATAGTGGCTGACAGCAAAGAGAAAAAAAACTTTGCCTACAGCGGCAGACGGCAAAGGCCTGCCGTGTAGTGACGTCGGCTGACATCACTCGGCGGACGGCAAAGGCCTTCTGAAGTTTGCCGTCAGCGGCGGATGGCAAAGGCCTTCCGTTAACCACCTAACGGAGTAATAGCGCATTTATTGCCGTCCGCATTCTTTGCCATCCGCTGCTGATGGCAAAGGCCCCTTTGCCGTCAGCCGCCCGAAGCAGACGGCAACGTAGCTCTTAGCCGTCCCGTACTTTGCCATCCACTTTTGCCGTCCTCTATCCATGCCTTTGCCGTCCGCCGTGGCAGATCGCAAAGTAGCTGATTCTTGTAGTGGAAGTCATTCGATATAGAGTACCCGGAGGAAGTAGCCGAGGCTGGGAATGTCAGAATTGCTATAACAGGTGATGGGTTCAATCCATATGGTATGTCGTCTAATCCATACAGCTGTTGGCCCGTATTTGTTATTCCGCTCAATCTCCCTCCCGGCGCCATAATGCAACGCAAGACCATGTTCCTGTCGCTTATAATTCCGGGGCCTGAATATCCGGGGAAGAATTTGAGTGTGTTTATGCAACCGTTGGTGGATGATTTGCACCATTCTTGGTACTTCCTGAGGTTGACATACGACCTACATCTGCAGAAAAATTTCTTGATGAAAGTTTGGCTACAGTATTGCATGCATGACTTTCCCGGCTATGCCCTGTTCTGTGGATGGTGTACAAGTGGAAAGATGCCTTGCCCAGTGTGCATGCAGGCCTTGATTTTCATTTGGCTGAAGAAGGGTGGAAAGTATGTTGCCTTTGACCTGCATCGACAGTTTCTCCCTCCAGACCATCCTAATAGGGAAGACAAGAAGAACTTCACAAAAGGCAAAGTTGTCCATGAAGTAAACGAGATTCCAACGTTTTCTGGTGCGGATGTGCTTGCTCAGCTGAAAGCTCTTAAGCCTGTCGGTGAAGGGAAAGGCAAAGGCAAAGGCAAAGCCAAAGGCAAAGCCACAGGCGAAGACGAGGGCAAAGGAAAAGGTAAAGGGAAAAATGTTTTGAAGGATATGGTGAGACGCACAACTGGACTCACATTACCCCCCTTCACGCAGCTTCCCTATTTTAAGGACCTCAAACTTCCATACAACATCGACGTGATGCACAACGAAAAGAATGTCGCAGAGTCCCTTTTTCACACGATCCTCAACATTCCTGATAAGACAAAGGATAATGTTAATGCTAGAGTCGATCAATAGAATATTTGTGATAGACCACGTCTTCACATGCAGCCTCCCACAGGCAGTCGAAAATCTTGGTTCAAGCCAGATGTTGACTTCGTACTTAAAAAGGATCATAAGATGGAGGCATTCAAGTGGCTGAAACACGTCGTGAAGTTCACTGATGGTTATGCATCGAATATAAGTAAGGGGGTCAATCTTTCAATGGGCA